>NW_017672213.1:0-104538 GCF_001879085.1 Nicotiana attenuata
AGGGATTTGTCGATGCGCTCGTTTTGTTCTTTGAGCTGTGTCTGTAAAGTTAGTACCAAATTTTGTAAATAAGAATTATTTGTATTACCTGGATTCATTTCTCGTGGTTCAATGGGGGTTCCTTCGTTTGAATTAACAAGGCCAGAACGAGGGTTCTCCAGCGTATTGTTATTAGGCGAAGGTGTGGACGGCGCAGCAGGTAACCGGCTAACTAGCGCGTGAAGAGCATGGCTAACCCGTGCATCAATTATTCTTTGCAGAGCTTCTTTTGGTCCCTCAAAATGTTCTGATTGCTCTTGCGCATCAGCATGTGATTTAGGAGTGCCTTCACGAGATTGACGTGGTGAATTTTGAAGGGAAGGAACCGCGTTAAAGTTCTGCAAATCTCCTTGATCTTGATGCATTTGATTTTCACGGTTTCCCAAGGTGTTTTCACTGTTATTATTGTCGTGTGACATGATGATAACAACAGATAGAATGTAACTTAAAAAGAATAGATTATCAGATTCCCGGTAACGGAACCAATTTGTTTCACCAAAGAAATAATATTTTGGATAAAGCTAGAATTTGAGATGAAAAATCGGGTTACTGATAATCAAGAGACCAAAAAAAAGAATAATAGGCTTTCTTAGAATAATAATAAAGCAGTAAACAAGTTTTTATTTCAGTATGATGTCAATGATCCCCTTTTCCCAATACAACTTCCTCCTTTTATAGTTGATTCTAGGTAAAGGAATGAAACCTAAGCTTTAATGAGACAATTATGGGCAATAAATGACATTAAATGAGCCGTTACACAATCATTCCTATTAAATACTAATTTTCTAACATATCAGGTATTTAATACTGAATTTGGACTCCTTTTTGTCTTCAGATCCATGTCTTCAATGCCTTTCGACCCACTGGCTTTAAATGACTTGAATTGGTACGAGATTCGTGTCTAAACTGCTTCTCATGCCTATTTCACTTCCTCTTCCCGTACCTGTCATCTCCCGTACCTTTTTCTCAATTGTTACGCTTTGACCATTTATCCAGTCCACGTGTCGCGCCACGTCATCTTCAATATAAATTCAACCCTTTGTTTTTTCCCAATACACTAGCACCCATGGCTTTTGATGCGGAACCACTGTTTTATGTATACAATTGGTATTAAACTAACAAATAATTACAGTTAGCACCCACGAACAAAATAAGTAGGTGAGTGCTTTGGTTAGAAAGTGCACCAAAGAGATGTCTAGATGGGAAGATCGCATAATCGAATCCTGAAAATATCTTTATCATTTTGATATTAATAATCCCAGCAGTACTTTTGTTCTTCTCTTTTAATTTTATTTGCTTCATTTTAATTTTTCTCCTTTCTCTTTCTATTTTCTTCCCCAATAGCCTGACCCATTCTTCTCCAAAATTGAATGTCCTTTTTCATTTGTTTTTTGTTTTCTTTGCTTTTTTAATTTCTTTTCCCCAAACCCCATCAAACCTAAGCGGACGAAACTACATCTTTTTCTATTGTAGAAGGAAATTCGTAAAATGGTTCAAAATTTTTTATAATTAATTAAAAATGTTCAATTTATGTTCAATCTAAATCTAATAGTTTTGCAATGAAGGTTGATTTTGAAAATAAACATAAAATAAGCAAAAAATTAGAAAATGAAAATCGTGAGGGATAACCGTGAATAAATTAAGTTATTTAACTATAATATTAATTTGTATATTTGTTAAACATTTTTACCATCGTTGTAAGACGTAGTTGTGCACTTATATGTTGTGACCGTAACAACTGTAGACAAAGAGGAAGAGCACCCACGACTACAAGATTCTGGATCCGCCACTGGGTCACGGATTCATGCCGTGAAAATAGCCTCTTGCAGAAATGCGGGGTAAGGCTGCGTACGCTAGATCCTTGTGATCCGGTCCTTCCCAGATCTCGCGCATAGCAGGAGCTTAGTACACCGGAAATGCCATTTTAGATGAGATTTCTCACTTAATTGGCCAATAAAAGGTGTGACGTAACAACTTTAGGTGAGAAATATGAAGCTCCCAAGCACATCACACCCTAGTTGAGGTGATTGCTAGCTTTGACTATTATATAGTCACTTCTTCGGATAAGATGAAGTATTTGGCAAAAATATCTGATGATGAGCCTAAATTGGTAAAATCTGTGGCTGTTTCAACCTATAATCTGGAGGATTTTATCATTTTGTGGTTGTTTCAAAAACTGAGGATTTTGGTTGTACCGTCCTTTCCATTCCGTAGTTGTCATTTTTCTATCCGGTAGTACTCATTATGTAATAGAGATTGGAAAGGTCTTTCTTTTATGTATGAAGTCGGTATTAGTGTTAGGCTATCTATAATGTATGAAGTAAGAACTATGTTGAGTTAAATTTGGTTTAAACTAATTTTTTTTGTTCGTTGTATATTGGTTGTTGCCTTGTTGGAAAGATCACACTACATAATTCCACAAAGAAAAACTTTTGGCCCAATAATGTGAAGTAAAAATAAAAGGGAAACTATCAGTTATGTCCATTTATAAGTAGTTTATTATAAAAATTGGTTAATTCATAAAATATTACTAATATTAGCCAATCAGCTATTTGTAGCAAAAAAAGTCAATTTTTTGCTTTCTTTTGAGTGAGTGTTATTAGAATAGATCGGGTGCATCTTAAGGAGCTTGAATCTCAGTTTTGAGATGATTTGGTGAAGTTTTGAGGTGGTTTGAATTGAAAATTCGAATTAAAAACTAAACATTAAAAAAAATGATATGTGTATCACACTGTGTATCATTTGTGTATCACATATGTATCATATTTGTATCAATTGTGTATCACATGTATATCCATGTAAACCTGTTTGTGAGATACATGCGTGATACATGTGTCGCAAAAGAATTTTGAACTCGATTTAATTACTAATTTTGATACAAAACCGGTCCAAATCATCTCCAATCTTCCTCAAATTTTGTATATTGACTTATCTATATGTTTTCAATGAATTTCAACTATACCCATTGAAAAAGTTCCTTTTTTCTTTAGATTTTTGGAATATTGTATATATTGTTTGTTTTCATCACCTTATTTGCTACCTCATCCATGAAATTTCCTTTCCGTCTTGTCTAATGTTGTTAATCACGCTTAAAAATGTGAAAGGTGATTCGTTCATGTGATTCTTTGAAAGAAAGAACCTTATTTATTTGGTTTTTCAATTTTTATATGTACTTGGCTAGTTTTGGTAAGTCTATGACTAATGGTTAGAGGTTGGTAAGTTGAAACTTATTTGAGACATTTGTGTAAGTTTCCCAAAATAAAATAATTACTAAGCTTTAGCTTAAAAGTCCACTATATTTTTTACCATTTCAAGTCATTCTTTTCATATGGGATTTTTATTTATAAAAGTTTATTTAGTCTCATTATTGAGGTTTTAACTTAATTACAAGTTCATATATAATTTTATCAGTTATTTACAATTAGTTATAATTAAGGATCCCTTTATGTTAGGCATGTAATAGAGAAACTGCTACACACATACCAGTTCTCTACACAAGCTGCGTATCCCAATCCCTCTACTCCCACTCCCCACCCCCTCCCCCAGAGATGCACTTCACGTATCGCAGCCACCCATCCTCCACCTCATGCTGGAGTTCAGCCGTGAAGCAATGAGCATCCTTGACCATCGTGAAAAGCTCCATAGAAGAACTTCTTCTTCCTCCATTAAAGTCCTGCAAAACCACCTAAAACTATCCTTAAACCACCATTAAAATCGTTCAAAAAACAACAACAAAATCCATAAAAATCAGCCTAAAAACTCCAATAACCATAACTTAAGTCAACAACAGAAGAGGGATTAATGGTATAGAACGGAGGTGACAGATGAAGGGGGAAGATGAGAGGATAAGTAAAGATTAGAGTTAGTTTTGATTGGAATTTCATATTGAAAATCAAAGAGGAAGAAGAAGACACCACACACAAAATATATACAAACTATATACAAAATAAATACAGAAGATATATTGTATAAAATTCTGTATTTAAGTTATATGATCGTGTAGTTTTATTTAACTTGTTAGAATAATGAATGAAAGTTGTAGATAAGTTGTATACTGCATAATCAGTCGCATGCAATTTATTTTTAATTTTTATGCTTTTATAGATGTATCAACTTTGTATTAGAATTTATACGAAATTTGTATTTGATTTGTATGTTATTGTACCATACATTTTCCTTTTCTTGCTCGATTTGTTAAAGAAAAAAAAACAGAGAATGAATTCCCATTCGACTCATTTGCACTGATTCATGTTCGTTTGAATTGAAAAACTTGATATTAATCAGAATTGAAGGATTTGGGGTGGAGAAATTTCAAGGTCCACCATTGTATAGGGAAAAATTGAATTTACATATTGAAGTGATTGAAAGATGACGTGTCATGACATGAAGGCTGGTCAAAGAATGATGGTAAGCAAAGAGGCACGAGTTGCAACAGATACGAGCAGAGGCACAAGCAGAGGCACGAGCGGATAAAGACTCGACGCTCGTACCTATTTAAATCTAAAAGTTAAGAAGAATGAATCTGACAGCACAAGAGAGTATAGATACAGTATTTAATAAGCATTAAATACTGAAAACGTTAGAGAATCTGTATTAAATTGTAATGATTATGTAACGTAGCATTTAATGCCTTTAATTGTCTATAATGGCCTTATTATGACAAAGGCAAAACGTATAGAGATAGCTATAAAAAGGAGAAGATTGGTCATTTGTAAGGACACACAATATCAACTGAATATACTGGATTACTTTATTTTCTGCTATCTATTTGTTATCAAAATCAATTTCTTTTATTCATTTTCGATTATCAGTAACCCGAGTTCTTCTAAAAATAAAGCTTTGACTGAAATTTTATTTTATGGTTAAACAAATTGGTTCCGTTACCGAAAATCTGATAATCTATTCTTTCTTAACCTAACTTATTTCTTTACATCAACAATCATGTCAAATGTTAACGATAACACCCAAGAAACCAAGGAAACCAAGGGGACCCACAAGATGTTCACACTCCGATTCCTTCTCCACAAAGCTTGCCTCGGCGGTCTCGAGAAGGAACTCCTGATGGATCTCACTCAAACGCAAATGCTCAATTTGACAACGATGAAGCTATCAATGAAGCTTTGCAGAAGCTGATCGCTCAATTTGGGAAAAAGTTGAATTTATATTGAAGATGACGTGGCGTGACACGTGGACTGGACAAATAGTCAAAGTATAACAATTAAGAAAAAGGTACGGGAGATGACAGGTACGAGAAGAGGAAGTGAAACAGGCACGAGAAGCAGTTTAGATACGAGTCTCGTATCAATTCGAGTCATTTAAAGCCAGTGGATCAAAAAGCATTGAAAACATGGATCTGAAGACAAAAAGGAGTCCAAATTCAGTATTAAATACCTGATACGTTAGAAAATTGGTATTTAATAGGAATGATTGTGTAACGGCTCATTTAATATCATTTATTGTCCATAATTGTCTCATTAAAGCTTAGGTTTCATTCCTTTATCTAGAATCAACTATAAAAGGAGGAAGTTGTATTGGGAAAAGATCATGGTGGACATCATACTGAAATAAAAACTTGTTCGCTGCTTTATTATTATTCTCAGAAAGCCTATTATTCTTTTTTGGTCTCTTGATTATCAGTAACCCGATTTTTCATCTCAAATTCTAGTTTTAACCGAAATAATATTTTTTGGTTAAACAATTACCTGTTGCACCATCAACACCAATTCCAAATACCAGCACTTTGGAAAACCCTCGTTCTGGGCTTGTTAATTCAGGCAATGGCGGAATCCCCAGTGAGTCACGAGATGGAGAACCAGGTAACTTAGTCAATTCCGATTTACAAAATTTAGTTTTAACGTTGCAGAAACAGCTCAAGGAGCAAAATGACCGCATAGAGCAAATACCTGGAGTACCGCCTGTAATCAAAGGAATAGATATGGATAAATATTCACAGCAACCTTGGAAGCCAATCGCTGCTCCTCTACCAATTCCAAAGAAATTTAAAATGCCTGATATTCCAAAATACGATGGAACAACTGACCCACGAGACCACGTGACTACATTCACAACTGGCGTAAAAGGCAACGACTTGACCAAACAAGAAATTGAATCAGTATTGGTCAAAAAAATTCGGTGAAACACTCACTAAGGGAGCATTAACATGGTATTCTCTTTTACCCGAAAATTCCATAAATTTTTTTGCTGAGCTTGCAGATTCATTTATCAAAGCACATTCGGGGGCTCAAAAAGTCGAAAAGAGAATGAAGGATATTTTCAAAATCAAACAAGGGGACTCCGAGTTGCTCAGAGAGTTCGTGGATAGATTCCAGCGTAAGAGAATGACGTTACCACGTGTACCAGATAATTGGGCAGCTATAGCTTTCACTAGTAATTTGAATGAGAAAAGCTCAGAAGCCACGAGGCGACTCAAGAAAAGTCTTCGTGAATTCCCAGCAACGACATGGAATGACGTTTACAACAGGTATAACACGAAGTTAAGGATCGAAGAAGATATTATCTCACGATCCCAAAAAGAAGAAAAGGTAAGTTCAAGACGGGCGGAAACAGAAAAAAGGTCCGGTAAAAACAGGTACGAACCATATATGGGCCCAGCTGGAAAAGATTCACGGTCAAAGCATGATCATTCAAGGTACGATCATAAATCTAGAAATAGAGAATCGAGCTCATCATCGAGGTATGGAAATGATCGTAACACACGAGAGTCACGAGATAATGATAGAAATTTGAAGGCACGATTTGGCGGTTATAATTTTAATGTAAGCACTTCCGAGCTCGTAGCTGTTTTAAGAAGCATGGGTGACAAGGTGCGGTGGCCAAAAGAAATGAGATCGAATCCAAACAGGCGCAATCCCGATCATTGGTGCGAATTTCACAATGATCATGGTCATAAAACGGCAGATTGTAGGTTGCTACAAGGAGAGGTTGATCATCTATTGAAGCAAGGGTATCTCACCGAATTATTCAGTGAGAAAGGTAAGCAAGCATACATGAAGAATAGGCAGGAGCCTCCAAAAACGCCTTCTCCCAAAAGAACCATCAATGTTATACGCGGAGGGGAAGAAATCAATGGTGTGACGTACACAGCAGCCAATAAAGTTTCCAAAGTCACAATTACCCACGGGAAGCGGGTGCGACATGTCTTAGAGGAAGAAAGCATTACGTTTGATGATGCAGATGCGGATGGCGTATTAACTCCACATAGCAACGCACTGGTAATATCATTACTTATACATGACACTAATGTGAAACGAGTTTTGATTGATTCAGATAGTCCCCCATCCGTGAACATTATCCTACTAAGAGTACTACATGAGATGCAAGTTGAGGATAATTAGTACCAAAAGCGCATACTTTGTCTGGATTCGACTATTCCAGCGTTGTGACGAAAGGGGAAGTAATACTTACTACATTCGCAGAAGGAGTTGTCAAAGATACGAAGTTTCAGGTAGTGGAGCTGGAAATGGCTTACAACATAATTCTAGGGAGGCCATGGATCCATGAGATGGATGTTGTTCCATCAACCTTACATCAAGTCATTAAAGTTCCATCACCATGGGGAATATGTCAAATCCGTGGAGATCAACAGACATCCAGGAGCATCAACTCCGTAGCAGATTCAAGTACGAGAAATGAAGAAAAATAGCAATTACAGAATTCAGTTGAGGATATCACAACGCAAACCTCAACTGAACAAGGGCGAACAGATGTAGATTCAAGGCCCGATTCCATTGAAGAACCAGAAGAAAACGAAAATATCAAAACAACGATCGAAGAGCTGGAGGCTGTAGTATTATTTGTGCAATGGCCTGAAAGGAAAATCTACATAAGGGCCAATCTCAGCCAAGACATGAAACGTAAGTTGATTGAATTTTTAAAAGCTAACGTGGATTGTTTTGCTTGGTCCCATTCTGATATGACAGGTATACCACCGGAGGTAATGACTCACAAATAAATAAAGACCCGTCTTATCCACCTATCAAACAAAAGAAGAGAAAACAAGGAACTTTCAAAAATCAGGTGATTCAAAATGAGGTCCAAAAATTATTAAACAATGGGTCTATCCGTGAGGTAAAGTATCCTAACTGGTTAGCTAACACTGTTGTGGTACCTAAAAAGAACGGTAAATGGCGAGTTTGTGTAGATTACACAGACCTTAACAAAGCTTGTCCTAAAGATTCTTTTCTATTACCACATATAGATCAACTAATTGATGCTACTGCAGGACATGAGTTTTTAAGTTTTTTAGATGCATACTCAGGATACAATCAAATCAAAATAGATCCCATAGATGAAGAAAACACTTCATTTATAACAGACAGAGGGACTTACTGTTATAAAGTAATGCCTTTTGGTCTCAAAAATGCTGGTGCAACATATCAAAGATTGGTGACCAAAATGTTTCAAGATCATCCGGGAAAAACTATGGAGGTCTATATAGACGATATGCTCGTCAAAAGTCAACATTCAGGGGACCATATATCACACTTGTCAGATACATTTCAGATCTTGCGGAAATTTAATATGAAACTAAATCCTGAGAAATGTGCATTTGGTGTTGCATCAGGTAAGATTTTAGGCTTTCTTGTTTCTAACCGTGGTATTGAAGTAAATCCCGCACAGATCAAAGCCATTGAGGAAATCCTTGACATGCTTACAAGTAAAAAAGAGGTACAGAGGTTGACGGGGAGAACTGCAGCCTTGGGGAGATTTATTTCCAAATCATCCTAAAAATGCTTTAAATTCTTTTCTGCCCTCAAAAAGCAAGATCAGTTTGAATGGACTGAGGAGTGTCAACAGGCACTAAAAATTTTAAAAACATACCTGTCAAATCCGCCGTTGCTTGTAAAACCAAAGGTTGGAGAAAGATTGCTCATCTATCTTGCCGTCTCAGAAGTAGCGATAAGTGTTATTTTAGTTCCTGAAGACCAAGGTAAACAGTCTCCAATTTATTATGTCAGTAAATTATTATTAGATGCGGAGACACGGTATCCTCAATTAGAAAAGCTTGCACTTGCACTAATCATGGCATCTAGAAAGTTAAGGCCTTATTTTCAATGTCATCCCATTATCGTAGTAACTACTTATCCATTATGCAACATATTACATAAGCATGAGTTGTCTGGCAGGTTAGCTAAATGGGCTATAGAACTAAGTGAATATGATATCACATACCAACCCAGAACCGCAATAAAATCTCAAGTACAGATTTTTTAGCTGATTTTAGCCAAGGAATACAATTAGAAGCTGAAAAAGAATTACAGGTGTTTAACGGGTCTAATCCAGGAATTTGGACCTTATTTACTGATGGTTCTTCTAACGTAAAGGGAGCAGGTTTAGGAATTACTTTGGTGCCACCTATGGGTGAAACTATTCGTCAAGCCATAAAATGCCATTCTATAACTAACAATGAGGCAGGGTATGAAGCTGTGATTGCAGGTTTGGAACTGGCACGAGAACTTGGCATTAATCAAATCGTAATCGAAAGCAATTCACAGCTCGTAGTTAACCAAATGCTGGGGACTTAAACAGCCAGGGAAGCACGAATGCAGCAATACTTAGAAAAGGTACGGGATTTGCTTAGGCAATTTCAAACTTGGAAAGTCACGCAGATACCAAGAGATGAAAATGGCGAAGCAGATGCCCTAGCCAATCTCGCATCTGCGGCAGACGTGGCAAGTAATAAAAATGCTTCTGTAATTCATTTGTTTCATTCAGTACTTGATCCAGACAAAAATGAGGTAAATTTCAATAACTTAACCTGGGATTGGAGAAACGAGATTGTCGCTTTTTTGCAGTATGGTACCATCCCCGAAGACAAGAGAAAAGCTCACGCACTTCGAAAAAAGGCTGCTCGATATTGTTTAATGCAGGGTAATCTTTATCGAAAAATGTTCGGTGGCCCCTTAGCAAGGTGCCTCGGGCCTTCTCAAACGGAATATGTGATGAGAGAAATATACGAGGGGCATTGTGGAAATCACGCAGGGGGAAGGTCGCTGGTAAGAACCATGATTAGAGCAGGCTATTATTGGCCTAAAATGGAAGAGGAAGCGGAGAACTTCGTGACTAAATGTGATAAGTGCCAAAGATATGGTAACAACATGCATAGACCTGCGGAGCTGTTACATCCGGTCATTGCACCGTGGCCTTTTATGAAATGGGGAATGGATATCGTGGGTCCACTACCGCAAGCAAAAGGGCAGGTAAAATTCCTACTTGTACTCACTGACTATTTCACTAAATGGGTAGAAGCAGGAGCATTTAAACAGGTACGGGAAAAAGAAGTCAGAGAATTCATCTGGTGAAATATCATATGTCGATTTGGTGTACCAAAGGAAATCGTGTGTGATAATGGCCCAACAATTTATAGGCGCTTAAATCACAGAATTTTTCGAAAGTTGGCAGATCAAAAGAATTACGTCCACACCTTATCATCCGGTGGGTAATGGACAAGCTGAATCAACAAATAAAGTCATTATCAACAATTTGAAAAAACGATTAGAGGAATCTAAAGGCAACTGGCCAGAATTGCTACCTGGTGTTTTATGGGCATACCGTACTACAACAAAAACAAGCACAGGTGAAACGCCATTCTCATTGGTGTATGGAGCTGAAGCTTTAATTCCGGTTGAGATAGGGGAACCAAGCACGAGGTATACGCAGACATCAGAAGAATCTAATGAAGAAGAAATGCGCATAAACCTGGACTTACTTGAAGGAAGAAGAGAAGCTGCATTAATAAGAATGGCAGCACAAAAACAAGTCATGGAACGATATTATAATTGAAAGGTACGACTAAGATACTTCAAGATTGGGGACTTCGTACTCAACAAAGTTTTTCAATCTACGAAGGCAGCTAATACAGGGAAATTAAGTCCAACTTGGGAAGGACCTTACAGGATTCATGGTATTGCGGGAAAAGGAGCATACGAGCTGGAAACAATGGACGGCAAGATACTACATTCACATTGGAATGTTGTTCACTTGAAGAGATACTATTTCTAAGAAATACCCACGGTCAGGTATCCTTATTTTAAAATTTTATTTTTGAATTGTTAAAATTTTACTAACGATTTTAGATGATAGGCAAAAAGCTAACCCGTACTAAATGATGAGTCACGACCCGCAAGGCACGTGGAATCAATTTTCCCGGTCTAGGGTTACAATTATTCTGATAGAAATTGAAACGGGTTAAGCAGTCTTCATCTATAATCGCTCCTCCGCGTCCCGTATGTTTTTCCTTTTCAGGGAAAGGACCAAATGAGAGGAACAATCAAGTGCTCGAGACTTCATACTTCAAATCTCAAACACTTGGGAGACTATATAATATACATAGACATGTGTATAAAGAAGGCAAAGAAGATTGGGAAATAATCAAAAATCAAGCCTGAGAAGTTCACTCATTGAATGAGTCAAGTGCAGAGCAAAGTCACGAGCTAAGGCCAAAGAAAAACCTTATTATAGTTAGGGTAAAGGCAATGTACTGAAACGGGTTATAAATAAAAACCTTGTGTTCATTTTCTTTTTTGAAATCTGTTATAAGAAAAACAGTTACGAGAAAGTTATAGAAGTAATTCAAATACATGTAAAGTGTTATCCAAAACAAGACAAAGTTCAAATAAAAACTTGTCAAAGTCATTTCAAGAAACATGTGTATTCTATTTCTTTTATCGTATATTAACACCATTATGAAGTTGAGACGTCTTCTTCATTAAGTGTCGAATATAAAAGGGCCCTCTTTTATAAAATTCATGATTAATTCAAGTATTCATGAAGCTAAAAAAAATAGAAGCATTTTTGAAAAATAAAAATGCAAGTTATTCAGTAAGTCCTTAAAAATAAAGGCAAGAATAAACAAAACAGAAGTTCAAACAGCAACAGAAACTTCTTAATATTAAAAAAGTTTAGACTAAGTATGAACTTAGTCATAAACCAAAAGTTGTTTATACAAAGTGCCCCATAAAAGGTCTGGGGACTTAACGTTTTCAACAAACCCTTAAAAAGACCAAGGGTTTCCACCACATACCATCAAAACAAAAAAAAACAACAAAGGAATTTAAACAACATAAACTTTTCACTGAGAAGTCGAAGGAACTGAAGCAGGGACATCAACAGCAGCGGGCTCAGCTTGACTTGAAAGAGTGAGGATACCCATATCATCTTCAACATTTTCAGAAGCTTCAGCCAAGGGAGAAGAAAAATCTTGGCTCTGCTGAGTCTTCTCAATAGTCTCTTTGATCTTGGCTAACTCAGATTCCAAATTAAAATTCTCCTCGCTAACTTCAACGAGGGTATCATGGAGAGAATTTAAAAATGCCCAACTCACTTCAATGGAAGTTTTATCTTCAAGGATTTCATAATCTCAATCCCAGTCAGCAATTTCATTTCTTAATTTTTCATTTTCAGCCAAGGCAGATTCATAAGAAGCTTGAAGAGAAGCGTGGGAATTTTCTAAAGAACAAACCTTATCAGAAGATACCCGGAGGTCTTCTTGAGTTTGAGTCAAATTCTGCACAAGTTCACCAGCATATGCTTCTTTTTCACCCAAGAGAGCCCTCAACTCTCTAATTTTTTCACTTGCCTTGGACAATTTCTCGGAAAAAGAGGTTTCCAGACGAGCCTTTTCCTTACCTGCTTGATTTGAAGAAGCTTTTTGAACTGCCAATTCTGAAGTCAAAGCCCGTACCTGCTGCTCTAAGGTACTTTTACTTTCTTCTAATGTTTCCACGTCGATCTGAAGACTTTCACATTGTTCCCTCCAATTATCCGCCTCCACTTGGTAGTCACGCACTAATTGCTCTGAGAGGGTAACCCTCTTCATCATCTCCGTGCCAATTAGATTGACCTAAAAAAAAGAAGGGAAAAATAAGAACCCTGAAAACAGAAAAAAAGGTAAAGTAAAATTTGAAAAAGGGATACCTTTAGAGAAGCATGCACTATATCGTTCATCAAGGTCAAAGAACTGTGGCTGTCAAGTTTAGCTCTTTCAACTGGACCAATCAAAGGTTTTAGCCACACGTCAGCTTGACCTGATTTCCTCAAAAGGTTACCCTCAGCAGGAACTTCAATGGTAACTTGCCTCATAGCTGCGCCTCTACTTGAGGAACCAACTTCAGTGTAAGGAACAGATGANCCCGTACTAAATGATGAATCACGACCTGCAAGGCACGGGAAATAAATCAAAATTCCCGATCTAGGATTACAACTATTCTGATAGAAATTCAGACGGGTTAAGCAGTCTTCATCTATAATCGCACCTCCGAGTCGCGTGTGTTTTTCCTTTTCAGGGAAAGGACCGAATGAGAGGAACAATTAAGTGCTCGAGGCTTCATGCTTCAACGCTCAAACACTTGGAGGACTATATGATATATACATAGACAAATGTATAAAGAAGACAAAGAAGATTGAGAAGCAATCAAAAGTTCAGGCCTAAAAAATCAACTCATTGAAAGAGTCAAGTGCAGAGCAAAAGCCAATGAAAGATAGTCACGAGCCAAGGCCAAAGCAAAACCTTACCATAGTTAGGTTAAAGGCAATGTACTGAAACTGGTTGTAAATAAAAACCTTGTATTTAAATACATGTACTGAAACGGGTTATTACATAAAACCTTGTATTTTATTCTTTCTTTTTAAAAAAAAATCTGTTGTGAGAAAAACAGTTACGAAAAAGTTATAGATGTTATTTAAATACATGTAAAGTGTTATTTAAAACTTGGCAAAGTTCAAATAAAAACTTGTCAAAGTTATTTCAAGAAACATATGTATTCCTATTTCTTTTGTCGTATATTAACACCATTATGAAGTTGAGACGTCTTCTTCATTAAGTGTCGAATATAAAGAAGCCCTCTTTTATAAAATTCATGATTAACTCAAGTATTCATGAAGTTAAAAATAAAAGCATTTTTGAAAAATAAAAATGCAAGTTATTCAGTAAGTCCTTAAAAAATAAAGGCAAGAATAAACAAAACAGAGGTTCAAACAACAACGAAAACTTCTTCATATTAGAAAAGTTTATACTAAGTATGAACTTAGTCATAAACCAAAAGTTGTTTATACAAAATGCCCCATAAAAGGTCTGGGGACTTAACGATTTCAATAAACCCTTAAAAGACCAAGGGTTTCCACCACATATCATCAAAAGAAAGAAAAACAACAAAGGAATTTAAACAACATAAACTTTTCACTGAGAAGTTGAAGGTACTGAAGCAGGGACATCAACAGCAGCGGGCTCAGCTTGACTTGAAGGAGTGATGATACCCGTATCATCTTCAACATTTTCAGAAGCTTCAGCCACAGGAGAAGAAAAATCTTGGCTCGCGGAGTCTTCTCAATAGTCTCTTTGATCTTGGCTAACTCAGATTCCAAGTTAAAATTCTCTTGGCTAGCTTCAACGAGGGTATCGTGGCGAGAATTTAAAAATGCCCAACTCACTTCAATGGTAGTTTTATCTTCAAGGATTTCATAATCTCTTTCCCAGTCAGCAATTTCATTTCTTAACTTTTCATTTTCAGCTAAGGCAGATTCATAAGAAGCCTGAAGAGAAGCGTGGGAATTTTCTAAAGAACAAACCTTATCAGAAGATACCCGGAGGTCTTCTTGAGTTTGATTCAAATTCTGCACGAGTTCACCAGCATACGCTTCTTTTCACCCAAGAGAGCTTTCAACTCTCTAATCTCCTCACTGGCCTTGGAAAGTTGCTCAGAAAAAGAGGTTTCAAGACGCAACTTCTCTTTATTTGCTTGACTTGAGGAAGCTTTTTCAACTGCCAATTCTGAAGTCAAAGCCCGTACCTACTGCTCTAAGGTACTTTTACTTTGTTCTAAAGTTTCCACCTCAATTTGAAGACTGTCACACTGTTCCTTCCAATTATCTGCCTCCATTTGATAGTCAGGCATTAGTTGTTCTGAGAGGGCAACTCTTTTCATCATCTCTGTGCCAATTAAGTTGACCTAAACAAAAAAAGAAGGGAAAAATGAGAACTCTGAAAATAGAAAAAGGATAAAGTAAAGCTTGAAAAAGGGATACCTTTAAAGAAGCATGCACTATATCGTTCATCAAGGTCAAAGAATTGTGGCTATCAAGCTTAGCTCTTTCAACTGGACCAATCAAAGGTTTTAGCCACATGTCTGCTTGACCTGATTTCCTTAAAAGGTTACCCTCAGCAGGAACTTCAATGGTGACTTGCCTCATAGCAGTACCTCTACTTGAGGAACCAACCTCAGTATGATGAACAGGTGGAGGGGGAATTGTTGAAGGAGGAACAGTAGAAGCAGTAAAAACAGTCTGTGGAGGAACGGAAACATCCACGATCGGCAAAGAAGGAGTCACAGGAACGGAAGTAGAAAAAGAAGCCAGGGGTGCTTCATCAGAAACCGGACCAAAATCTTCACTACCAAACCCGCGGTTAAAAAGCTGCTCAACAGAATCATGAGCAGCAACGGGAACATCATCAACATCATCAGCGATCACCACCGTGGCTTCAACAGACTCGGTAAGAGGAATAGAACGGCGGGGGGATGCTTCATCATCAGAGATAATACGTCTACGAGCCCGTGGCCTTGTTACCAAGGAACCCCCATCTTCCTCTTCTTCAGAGTCTTGGTCATCAACGGCTTTTCTTTTCGATGAATAGCTCAAATTATTTCTTGGGCCCTTTCCAAAGAAATACGAGAAGCCGCGACCGCCTCGGCACTAACACCTCGAACAGGAAATCCTGATAAAAAGAAGGATTAAAGTACGTTCAATAAAAAGCAATATGTAAAATAAAAATAAAAAACTCTCTCACCATGAGTTTTCACTTTCCAACCAACGTTGGGAAAGAGTCTTCCAAGATCTACCCTCCATTGGGGCAGTATTTAACAACTTTCCTACCCAACCAAGAAAATTGGGAATATCGTCAATAATTCCCATGGTTGCTGGAAAAGAAAAGGAAAATTAGGATAATAATCATCAAAATTGAAGAGGAAAAAAAGGTACGAGAGAGTTATAAAAAAAAACTCACGTGCAAAATTCCACTTCTTAGGGAAGGGAACATTCTCATCACCCATTAAACCAACAGTGGGGGCAGCAACAAACCTGGCGTACTAGCCACGGTCTTTGTCATCTTCAGGATTGACCAAAACTCTTTTACTCCTTGCAACTAAGGTAAAAACACCTTGGTGAAAGAGTCTGGGGGAATAAAGGTGACTTAGATGAGAAAAGGTGAAAGGCATGCCTGCCATGTTAGATAAATGCCGCAAACAGGCAACAACCCTCCATACTAGAGGGCCAATTTGACCTATACAAATGTCGAAAAAACGACAAAATTCAAGGATAACAGGGTCAATAGCAGGTTTGAAACCTAGTGTGAAAGGGTATGTATAAACAAAAGAAAACCCAATTAAATAAGAAGTAATTCTCTGGTTTGCATTGGGGATTATAATAGGGAAGTCATGACTCCAATGGCATTCTTTGCAAACCAAAGTAATCAGACCCTCAATAATCTGAGTGGGGTAGATATCAGCACGATCTAAAGAAGACACTTGATTTCTAAGGGATTCTCTATCATTATAGAAAGATAGTTCCGCAGGAAGTATTTCATCTATTGAAGGCTCATGAAGAGGTTCAGAAGGTTCCTTACCCCTAGAAGAAGATCTTTGAGAAAGATAACCTCTGGTTCTAGAAGAAGGACTGGAACTAGATGAAGGAAGAGAAGAACCATGTATGGATGAAGACCCTAAATTACGTAGTCTACCTCCTCTTCTGCTCCTACTAGGGGCAGGAGGAAAGTTATCAACAATGGAAACTCTTCTAGGGTTAGGGTTTGATGAAGACATGACAGTACGAGGAAGGTGAAGAACAAGAATTGAATATTCTGAAAGCTTTGAAATTTATGTGAGAAAGACAAAGATGAGAACTATATTTATATTAAGAAGCAACCGTCAAAGGAAAAGGTACAATGATGGAAAGGTCATAATGAGAACTGTCGCTTCGTAATTGGTGAAGCCGTAAAAGAGCCTTAAAAAGCACTGCAAAGTCGCAGAACCAACAAAAAGGTGCCGTGTTTAACAAGCATTAAATGAAAGTGACATATGAAGCGTCGATTCTATCATAGCATTAATGACGGCAAATATTCTTGCTTTAATAAAATCCACTTCCCAAATATTCAATTGATGAATAAATGGCAAGTGGGGGGACTATCTGTATTGGGAAAAATCGAGTTTACATATTGAAGTGATTGAAAGATGACGTGTCATGACATGAAGGTTGGTCAAAGAGTGATGATTAGCAAAGAGGCACGAGTTGCAAGGGACGAGCAGGGGTACAAGCAGAGGCACGAGCAGATATTCAAAAGACTCGATGCTCGTACCTATTTAAATCTAAAAGTTAAGGAGAATGAATCTGACAGCACAAGAGAGTACAGATACAGTATTTAGTAAGCATTAAATACTGAAATCGTTAGAGAATCTGTATTAAATTACAATGATTATGTAGCGTAGCATTTAATGCTTTTAATTGACTATAATTACCTTATTATGACAAAGGCAAAACGTATATCTTAGAGATAGCTATACAAAGGAGGAGACTAGTCATTTGTAAGGACACGAAAAATCAACTGAATATATTGGATTACTTTGTTTTCTGCTATCTATTTGTTATCAAAATCAATTTCTTTTATTCATTTTCGATTATCAGTAACCCGACTTCTTCTAAAAATAAAGCTTTGACTGAAATTCTATTTTTTGATTAAACAATAGGGTACTAGAGAAATCTTTATTTGAATCAACGTTGTTTTTACTCTTATTCATTCTTTATTCGTAAGATGATAAAAAATAAAATAAAAAACAGGTATGAAAGCTATAATTGTAAATCACGATCGAATTAATGGAAGCATTGGTTTATACATTCCTCTTAGTCTCGACTCTAGGGATAATTTTTTCGCTATCTTTTTCCGAGAAACGCTTAAAGTTCCGTTTGATATCCATAAACTGCTCAGCAACAGTCGGACAAGTGGGGAATGTTGGGGTGAACCAAAAAGGTTTGGGTAGAGTCGGATCTAAGCGTTGGCTAGGTAAGCGTCCTGTAGTAAGAGGAGTAGTTATGAACCCTGTAGACCATCCCCATGGGGGTGGTAAAGGGAGAGCCCCAATTGGTAGAAAAAAAACCACAGCCCCTTATGGTTGTCCTGCACTTGGAAGAAGAAGTAGAAAAAGGAATAAATATAGTGATAATTTGATTCTTAGCTCTACCAAATCTTTTGTTTCATTTCTTCTGGAACAATCACAAATACTTTTTTGATTATGGATCTACTATCAGAAATTCAATGCGTAATTTCAGCATCCAATGTGTATTCTTGAATAATCTCATTTTTCAATTATTCAACCGTTTTATTTTACCAAGTCCAATGTGAGCCAGATTAGTCAACGGTTATCTCTTTCGATGCAACAGCAAGATCTTATTTGTAACAAGTGGTTTTGTTGGTTGGTTAATTGGTCACATTTTCTTATTTGTAACTTATTTTTCTCTTGTTATAGCTCATTGTGTTTTCTCTTCTAATTTTGAAATATTGTAACATAATGTGGGTGAGCTGTGTTGTGAACTGGAAGTTATTTTCATAAAGACTTCATTTGAATATGTATGTTCTTACATTCCAAAAAGTTTAAAAACATAATATTGAACTAGTATTACTCTTAAAAATATGAAACCATGATGTTGATATAAAAGAATGACAAATTTGTGCTTCCTATATATAGAGGATGGACACCTGTGTTGTAGCTTATGGATCTTGTGTCATGTAAGAGCATCTAGTAATTTCTTCATGGTACCTCCCTGTTATAGTTTTATAAACCTTTGCTTTTTGATCTTGTATATGAGTTTGTTTATTCTGCGGATCTGACACTCTTTGTTTTCTTTTCAGGATAATAAATGATGCAAACATGGAGCATAGTTATGAAGGTCTCTTGTGGACATTGAGGTGTGTTCTGCCTGATTTTCATCGATATATTAGCTTTATTACGTTATACTGGACATGTGGCACTGACTAGTCTTCAATTATATATTATCACTGTTTCTGTTACTTCCATTTACTGTTGGTAATTTCTAACTTTGAGGGTACTACTCCATAAGATGCATTAGAATGCTAATATATAGGAGTACTCTGTTCCGTTTTTACATTTTCTTCTGAATTCTACTCTCAACCCATCTAGGAGTCCTCAAGGACTTTCTTTGATGTTGCGGTTTCCTGTTCCAGCACTGCAAACATCTTCAGAGTTGTCATCGACATTTAATGGGGTAACAGTCTGTGTCTTTCAAAATGTGTTGGCATATTCAAGTTTTTGACACCTTGGTGGCCTGTTTGGCCTTTTGCTGTTAAATATAGAGAACTTTTTGTTGCCTTATAGCTGGTAAGATTGTTATTTGAATATTTAAATTATTTGTATCTTGGAGCTCTATCTTACTTGTAATTGTGTGTTCATAGTTTGTCAAAAGCTGTTAACTAAGAACTTAAAATCAGGGAAAATAGAACACAATTAAATCGTGCAAAGATAGAAAGATGAATTTTCTAATTTAAATTTGATGAAGTGACCTTTCGAACCTTTCTGCTTTTGACAATGGGGGAATCTGAGGGAGTATTTTTGCAAGAGTGATAGACTTAAATTAAGTACACCAATTAGCTTGCTCTCACTTTTAAATGTCTGGCTTTTGTCCTTGAAGTAGTTTTAAATTTGAGTTGTTGCTCTCTTTTTGGATTGAGACACTTTATGGGAAATGTAAAATTGCTCTTTTCTTGATTATTCCATATTGAATTTCTTTTGAATTTGAGACAGATTCTTTCCTAGAGCCTACATCAAGGAAGATGAAAGAATGTAGGATTTGCCATGATAGTGATGAAGATTCAAACATGGAGATTCCCTGCTCTTGTCGTGGAACCCTCAAGGTTTATTAAGCTAACTGTTTTACTCATTTCAAGCCCATGGATGCAGAGAAACAGAGAGAGTATGGTCATAAGATGGTGAATTTCATTGCTGATTATTACAAGAACAATGAGAACTCACTATTCTCGATCAAATTCAGGTTTTCACAACAACCTATAAATTTCTTTTTGTATCCTTACCATGCACTTGCCAAGAATTAGTTGCCCATAGAAAGTTTATCCCTTGCATGACAGTGTTATTTCGGTAGAGTTTGTGGAGACTTAGCTAGAAAAAAGTACTCCATTATATTGCGAATGAAATTAGTAAAGCTCAATCTTTTAATGGACACATTTTTACTATCCTGGCCGGTTGGTGATCATATCATATATCATTGCTTATGATAAGAATTTATTTACATCCACGAGGATTTGAATTTGTAATATTTGTCACTATGGTTATGTTTTATAAAATTTGATTGATGTTGTAAGTTATTTGCTAAAATTATTTCTTTAATCCTACAAATAAAAATATTCAAAAAGAAAAAGAATTTTCAAAAATAAAATATTGTAGCAGAAATATACTGCCACTATTTTTTTTTAAACACTAATATTATATTGTAGCGGTTATGAACCTCCACATAATTTTTTTTTTAAAAATATTTGAATCATATTTTGGGGGTTTATAAACCCCACAATATCTTTGTTGAACCATTATGATCATATTAAGGGAGTTTATAAACTCTCGCAGTATTTTTTTTTGACACATCGAAATCATATTGCGGGGGTTTTAAACTAGCACTAATTATATTTCAAAACCCCTTCATAAATTTTTCTTAAAAAAATTTTTAAATCAGATTTTAGGGGTTTTTTAACCCCCACAATATCTTTTTTGAACCATTATGATCATATTGAGGGGGTTTATAAACCCTCGCAATATTTTTTCTTTGGCACATCGAAATCATATTCCAGGGTTTTAAACTAGCATTCATTATCTTTCAAACCCCCACAAATTGAAAACTCATTTTGTGGCGGTTGTGATGGAGGCTTTAAAAATCCGCCGCAATAATGCTCGTGGCAAAGGTAACTGTCACGACCCGGATTTTCCACCCACGGGAGTCGTGATGGCGCCTACTAATAGGAGCTAGGCAAGCCAATTAATTTAATACCTCTCTTGACAACATCAACAATATAAAGAAAGACGAGACAATTAATATAAAAGCGGAAGTCTAAAAAAAATATAAATAACTGAGACCAGGTGCGGAAGCTCAAATACATCTCTACCCAGGTCTGGTGTCACTAACTCACGAACTTCTACAGAATGCTAAATACAAAGTCTGAATGATAACACAGTACTGTCTGATCCGATACAAAGGAAATCAAACGAAAGACAAGGATAAGAGAGACTCCGGGCCATGCGGACGTCAGCAAGGCTACCTCGGGAATCTCTGGACTGAAGTCAGCTCCCAATGCTCCTACTGCTGTCCAAAAGCTCCTGCTCCGGTATTGTGATCTATGCAAAAAGATGCACAGAGTGTAGCATCAGCACAACCGACCCCATGTGCTGGTAAGTGCCTGGCCTAACCCCGGCGAAGTAGTGNCATCTTCATGATTGACCAAAACTCTTTTTACGCCTTAGCAACTAAGGTAAAGACACCTTGGCGAAAAAGTCTAGGGGAACAAAGGTGAATTAGATGAGAAAAGGTGAAAGGCACGCCTGCCATGTTAGATAAATGCCTCAAACAGGCAACAACCCTCCATACTAGAGGGCCAATTTGACCTAAACAAACGTCGAAAAAATGACAAAATTCAAGGATAACATGGTCAATAGCAGGTTTGAAACCTAGTGTGAAAGGGTATGTATAAACAAAAGAAAACCCAATTAAATAGGAAGTAATTCTCTTGTTTGCATTAGGGATTATAATAGGGAAGTCATGACTCCAATGGCATTCTTTGCGAACCAAAGTAATCAGACCCTCAATAATCTGAGTGGGGTAGATATCAGCACGATCTAAAAAAGACACTTGATTTTTAAGGGATTCTCTATCATTATAGAAAGATAGTTCCGCAGGAACTATTTCATCTATTGAAGGCTCACGAAGAGGTTCAGAAGATTCCTTACCCCTAGAAGAAGATCTTTGAGAAAGAGAACCTCTGGTTCTAGAAGAAGGACTGGAACTAGATGGAGAAGAGAAGAACCATGTATGGATGAAGACCCTAAATTACATAGTCTACCTCCTCTTCTGCTCCTACTAGGGGCAGGAGGAAAGTTATCAACAATGAAAACTCGTCTAGGGTTAGGGTTTGATGAAGACATGACAATACGAGGAAGGTGAAGAACAAGAATTGAATATTCTGAAAGCTTTGAAATTTATGTGGAAAAGACAAAGGCGAAAAACTATATTTATATTAGGAAGCAACCGTCAAAGGAAAAGGTACAATGATGGAAAGGTCATAATGAGAATTGTCGCTTTGTGATTAGTGAAGCCGTAAAAAAGCCTTAAAAAGCGCTGCAAAGTCGCAGAGCCAATAAAGGGTGCCACGTGTAATAAGCATTAAATGGAAGTGACAATTGAAGCATTGATTCTATCGTAGCATTAATGGTCCCAAATATTCAATTGATGAATAAATGGCAAGTGGGGGAACTATCTGTATTGGGAAAAATTGAATTTACATATTGAAGTGATTGAAAGATGACGTGTCATGACACGAAGGCTGGTCAAAGAATGATGGTAAGCAAAGAGGCATGAGTTGCAACAGATACGAGCAGAGGCACAAGCAGAGGCACGAGCGGATAAAGACTCTACGCTCGTACCTATTTAAATCTAAAAGTTAAGAAGAATGAATCCGACAGTACAAGAGAGTACAGATACAGTATTTAATAAGCATTAAATACTGAAAACGTTAGAGAATCTGTATTAAATTGCAATGATTATGTAATGTAGCATTTAATGTCTTTAATTGTATATAATGGCCTTATTATGACAAAGGCAAAACGTCTAGAGATAGCTATAAAAAGGAGAAGATTGGTCATTTGTAAGGACACACAATATCAACTGAATACACTGGATTACTTTGTTTTCTGCTATCTATTTGTTATCAAAATCAATTTCTTTTATTCATTTTCGACTATCAGTAACCCGAGTTCTTCTAAAAATAAAGGTTTGACTGAAATTCCATTTTTTGGTTAAACAACCATTAAAAGTACCATTGTCATACTTTGGGAAAAGTGGATTTCGTCAGAGATCTAAAATTTTGTGTGAGGAATCAACTGGGTAACATAGATTCTTGTTGGAAAAACTAATACGACTTTGAATCCGAGTTTAGAGGCAGTCGCATCTTTGCTAGGGCTTGGGTCAGAAATTTTTAAGTCAATTTTTGCGAAGAAGATGACTGAGGTCTTTTGATTTGGCCCCTTATTATACAAATTAAGTATTGAAGTTTGAGTCAGAGCTGTAATTGACCGTTTTTCAGCAGATATAGGGATTTGGTTGGAGGCGACAAAGAACATGGAAAAGGGTGAGGAGAGAGAAAGGGATATGGAAGAGATGAGAGAGAAACACTCCCATAATCACGGATGTATATATTTTGTAGAAAGAACCCAATCAACTTTGATAAATAGCAAACTTTAAATATTTAGGGTATATAACTTTATCATTTAGTACATATACGAAAAAGTTCCTTTTCATATCCCTCCACACCAGATCACAAATCAAAAGGCATGTCCTTAAGAACAAAATTTTGTTTTCATTTGTTACAATAATTGATAAATGATAGTAATTAAGGACCACATAATTCCTTTTCCTTAGATCATCCCAATAGATTGAACGTCCAAGCCTATCAAAAAAAAACTTAGCATAAACACAAGTGGGGTTTGGGAGGATAGTGTGTACGCAGACTTTATCCCTACCTGAAAGGTAGATAAATTGTTTCCAATAGACCTTTGGCTCAAGACAAAATGAAAATAAAGTAGTAGCACAAGCATTAACAACAACAAGATAACAAGAAAATGAAGCAAAGGGGACAAATACGTAAAAGTAGAAATCTAACAATAATATAGCACCAAAATAACACAAATACTACTGGTATGTAAAAGAAACACTCTCGACTACCTTCTAGCCTTCTGCCGTAAGCTGAAGCAACACCATATATTGCCTATTCACGTATCCCCAATACTTCCTTGGCCTACTCTTGCCTCTCCTTAAACCCACCAAGGCCAGTCTCTCGCACCTCCTCACTGGGGCATCTGTGCTCCTCCTTTTTATATGCCCAAACCATCTAAGCCTTGCTTTCCGCATCTTGTCCTCCACCGGAGCCACTCCTACCCAGATGTCCGAATATCTTCATTCCTAATCTTATCCATTCTGGTATGCATGTACATCCATCTCAACATCCTCATATTTACTACTCTCATTTTCTGGACAAGGGAGTTTTTGACTGGCCAACACTCTGCCACATACAACATAGCCGGTCTAACAACCACTCTGTAAAACTTACCTTTAAGTTTAGATGGCACGTTCTTATCATATAACATACCATATGCGAGTCTCTATTTCACCCACCATGCTCCGATACGATGTGCAACATCCCTATCAACTATTTTCTTGGATAATAAACCAAATGTACTTGAAACTATCTCTATTAGGGTGACTTCTACATCAAGCCTCACGTCCTCTTCGTGCATTCCGTCATTGAACTTGCACTCAAATTATTCTATCTTGGTCCTACTCAACTTGAAATCATTAGACCCCATGGTCTGTCTCCAAACCTTTAGTCATGTTTACACCCCTCGTGTCTCGTCAATCAAATCAATATCATCCGTAAAATAACATACACCAAGGCACCTCCCTTGAATGTCCCGCTGTTTAACCAAAAAACTAGGAATTTCGGTCAAAGCGTAATTTTAGAAGAACTCGGTTACTGATAATCATTTAAAGAGATAATTGTATAACAGGAAAGGAAAATTGGACTGAGAAGTAGCCGAGTAAGCAATATAAAGCAATGTAAATAGATATATTCCAATAATAATCAGTGTCCCCATACAAATGTTACTTCTCTCGCTTTTATAGCTATTTCCAAGTATAACGTTTCTTTTCTTTCATAATAGAGCCATTATGAGCATTTAATGACATTAATAAAACGTTATAATTAGCAATCGTAAATGTTTCGTGAAGATTCTATAACGTTTCCTATCATTGACACTCATTAATTGGAGATATTACGAATCTGTACTTTTTATGTCTTGGTTTATTCCACCGGTGTCTCTTCCAATTATCAAGAGGCTCGAGTGACCGTTCCTTCTTGTCTTTATGACACTTCGCTCGTACCTGTTAAAACTCGTATCTCTTTGAGCACTCTTTGCCAGCTGTCACTCCTCTAATAATCCACGTGTCTTGACACGTCAGCCACATAATTAATTCCAAGTGTAATATCGATTTCCCCCCAATAAAGATAGTCCCCCACTTGCCATTTATTCAGCAATTGAATATTTGGGAAGTGGATCTTATTAAAGTGGGAATTTTCGCCGCCGTTTCTCACATACCATTATACCTTTTCTGATCTAACGCTTTGTATGTCACTTCCATTTAATGCGTGTGACACGTGGTGCCCTACGATTGGTTCTGCAACTCCTCAGCGCCTTTTAGGGCTTTTTTACGGCTGCATCAATCACGAAATGACAGTTTTCATAATGACATTTCCATCATTACCTTTTTGTTTGACGGTTGCTTCCAAGTATTAATATATCCTTTGTCTTTTCTTTCACGAAAAAGTTTCTCATACTTTGCCATTCAATATTTTCTTCATTTTCGCTTAGTTATGTCTTCTTCAAACCCTGATCCTAAAAAGGTTCTTATTGTTGATGAACTTCCCCTACTCCTACTAGAAGTAGGAGAGGTGGTAGGCTGCGTAGTTTAGGATTAGTTTCCCTTCGAGGTTCTCCTTCTCAACCTAATCCTACTCCTCCATCATCTTCTAGAACTAGGCCTTCTCTTTCTCATAGGTCTTCCACTAGAGGTAGGGATTCCAGTGAGCCAATTCGTGAGCCTACTGTAGACGAGATTATCCCTGCTGAGCTTTCTTTTTATACTAATAGAGAGTCGATTAGAAACCAGGTCTCCTATATGTCCTCTCATGATCGTGCCGATATTTACCCTTCACAGATTACTGAAGCTTTGATCTTTGTTGTTCGTAGAGATTGTCATTGGAAGTTTGATTTCCCAATTTTGATCCCTAATGCAAATCAAAGGATCACTTCTTTCAAAGCTGGCTTTTCTTTTGTGTATACATACCCGTTTACATTAGACTTTAGACCCCCTATTGATCCAGTCATTATTGAATTTTGCCGCTTCTTCAATGTGTGTTTAGGACAAATTGGCCCTATTGTATGGAGGGTTGTTGCATGCTTAAGGTATTTGGCTAATTTAGCTTAATTGCTTTTCACCTTTTTTTCATCTAATCCATCTGTACTCCCTTAAATTATTCCGTCATGGAATTTTTACTCTGGTGGCGAGGAGTAAAATAGTTTTAGTCAGCCCTGAGGACGATAAAGATCGTGGTTGGTACGCCCGATTTGTTGTAGGTGAAGAGAATATGCCCTTCCCTGAGAAGTGGAATTTTGCACGTAAGTTTTCTTTACAACTTTCTCTCTCTCACTTTTTTTTAACAGTTTGTACTTCCCGTGACTGTTTTATTTTTCTTTTTCAGCAACCATGGGAACTATTGAAGAGATTCCCAATTTCCGTGGTTGGGTAGAAAAATTGTTGACAATTGCTCCGATGGAAGTAAGATCTTGGAAGTACCTTTCGAATAGGTTTGGTTGGAAAGTTAAAACTCATGGTAAAAATTTTTATTTCCTCATTTTTACTTCATTTACTCTCTCTTTAGAATTTATTAACCCTTCTTTTTATCAGGGTTTCCTATTCGAGGTATGAGTGCTGAGTCAATCGCAGCTTCCAGACTTTCTTTGGCAAGAGCTCAAGAGATAATCTTGAGTTCTTCATTGAAAAGGAAAGCTGATAGACCACAGGATTCTTAAGATGAAGAGGAGCGGGATGAAAGCTCTTTAGTGCGTAAGCCGCGGGCTAGAAGACGTGTCATTTCTGATGACGAAGCTACTCCCCCTCCTCGTTCTATTTCTATAATCGAGCCTGCTGAAGCCACTTTATTGAGTTATGATGAAGAGACGCATGTGGCACCTCAAGACTCTGCTGAACACCTCTTTTCACGTGGTTTTGACAATGAATGTTTTGACTTAGTTGCTGAGGAAACGCCTCTTGCCTCTTTTCCCGTGTCGGTTCCAATGGAATGCCATGTGCCCGTTCCTACCGTTGCTATTTCTGCTCCGCCCGAAGCTATTATGGCCTCTTCGACCGTTCCTGCTGCCAATACTTCTCGTAATGAAATTGGTTCTTCAAGTGGTAGCAGGTCAATGAAGCAAGTTACCATTGAGGTTCCTACTGATGGTAATCTTCTGAAAAAGTCAGGCCAGGCTGATGTATGGCTAAAACCCTTAATAAGTCCGGTGGAAAAGTCAAAACTGGAAAGTCATAGTTCCTTGACTTGGATGAACGACATTGTACAATCATCATTGAAGGTATAGACTTCTCTTTTTACCTTATGTAATTTTCCTTTTACTAGTATTTTCACCCTTTTCTCTTTACATAGATCAATCTCATCGGCACGGAGATGATGAAAAGGGTTTCCCATACGGAGCAGTTGATGCATGACTATCAGATTGAGGCTGATAATTGGAAAGAGCAATATGAAAGTTTCCAGCTTGAGATGGAAGTTTTAGAGGAGAACAAGTGTACCTTGGAGCAGCAGATAAAAGTCATGGCAGCGGAGCTAGCAGTCGAGAAAGCCTCTTCCAACCAGGCAGACAAGGACAAGCACCTTCTTGAGTCATCGTTTGCTGAACAACTCTCTAAGGCTATTGAAGAGATCAGAGGTCTAAAAGCCTTGTTGGATGAGAAAGAAGATTATGCAGGTGAGCTTGTTCAAACACTCACCCAGACCCAAGAAGATCTCCAAGTGTCTTCCGATAAGGTTAAGGTTTTTTGGAGAGTTCACTTGGTCCCTCGCAGACTTCTTACGATGCTACATTAGCTGAGAAAGATGAGCTCAAGAGTGAAATTGATCATTGGTAAAGAGAATACGAAGCTTTTGAAGATAAGGCCGCTGTTAAATTAAGTTGGGCCATTTTGAACACGCGCCATGATACTCTTATGGAGGTAAGCCAGGAAGGTTTTAACTTGGACGCTGAGTTAGCAAAGATTAAGGAGACAATTGAAAAAAATCAACAAAGCCAAAGTTTTTCTTCACCCATGGACGATACTCCCGAAAGTGTTGAAGCTAATCCTGGTGTAGTGGATGTCCAAGCTTCTTCTGATCAAGTTGAACCTTCTGCTGCTGATGGCGTTACCTTGAATTCTTCTTCAGAACCTGCTCCACAGTGAAAGTTTGTTTATGAAATTTAACTGTTTTTTTTGTTTTGTTGGTGGAATATTTGGTGGTTTTACCCCTGGTCCCATTTAGGGGTAATGTTTTTTGGTAACATCATACCTCCAGTCCTTTTTTGGGGGTTTTTATAATGACAATTAAGTTAAGACTAAGTTCATACTTAGTTTTAACTAAGTTCATACTTAGTTTTAACTAAGTTTATTTAAGATATCAAAAGGTTTGTGCTCAACTTTCATGATGCCCTTGATTTAAGTTTCTGTTTTACTCTTTTAGTGGCTTGCCCTTGCTTTTTCCTTTAAGTTTAAGGCTTTGTTTTCCACTTTAATTTTGACATGTGGGTTTTTGTTTTACCCTTTTAACTTTTGCATTTAAAAATATTTAGTTAATTTCATGGCTTTTTTGAATCAAGCATGAATTATAAAAGAGGGTCTTTTATATACGACACTTAATGAAGAGGACGTCTCAACTTCATAATAGTGTAAACATACGAAAGAAGAAATAGGAACACACATGTTTCTTGGAATAACTTTGAGAAAAGTTTTATCTCATTCGAACTTGTCAAAATAAATAATACCTTACATGTATTTAAGTACCATCTATAATTCTTCCGTAACTGTTTTCCTTACAACAGATTTGTAAAAAAGAAAATTCAAGGGTTTCTTTATGACCAATGACTAAATATTACCTTTAACCTAAGCATTCGTAAGATTCTGAAATTTACATCCACGAGTGTATTCTTCACAGGTTTTTGAAATCAGGCTTGCGTTTTTGGCTTCTGACTTTGCTCTGAACTTGATATTTGTTTAGTAGACTTTAGGCTTGACTTGAAATTTAATTGTTCCAGCCTTCTTTGCCTTCCATATATATATATATTATATGTATATTATATAGCCCCCAAGTGTTTGAGCTTTGAAGTATGAAATCTCGAGCACTTGATTATTCCTTCCATGCGGTCCTTTTCCTGAAAAGGAAAAACATAAGGGACTTGGAGGTATAATTTAGATGAAGACAGCTTAACCCATTATATTTCCATAGAATAGTTGTAACCCTAGACCGGGAATTATATTTTTTCCGCGTGTCATTCAGGTCTAATTTCATCATTTGGTGTGGGCTAGCTTTTTTCCTATCATCTAAAATTGTTAGTATAAATTTAACAATTCAAAAACAAAAATCGTAAGTGGGGATATCTGACCGTTAGTATTTCCTTCCCTTAGAAATAGTACTTCTTCAAATGAACAGAATTCAACTTGAGGGTAGAATCTTGCCATCCATGGTCTCAAGCTCATATGCACCTTTTCCTGTGATACCACGAAGCTTGTAAGGCCCTTCCCAATTTGGACTTAACTTTCCTGCATTGGCTGCTCTTGTGGATTGGAAAACTTTCTTGAGTATGTAGTCCCCAATCTTGAAGTATCTGAGACGAGCTTTCCGATTGTAATATCGCTCAATAACTTGTTTTTGCACTGCCATCCTTATTAAAGCAATTTCTCTCCTTTCTTCAAGCAGATCCAGATTTACTCGCATTTCTTCTTCATTTGACTCTTCAGTTTCTTGGGTATATCTCGTACTTGGCTCCCCTATTTCAACTAGAATTAAGGCTTCAGCACCGTACACAAGTGAGAATGGTATTTCTCCCGTACTTATTTTTGTTGTTGTTCGGTAAGCCCACAAGACTCCAGGTAGCACCTCTGGCCACTTGCCTTTTGATTCTTCTAGCCTTTTCTTCAAGTTGTTGATAATAACTTTATTTGTTGATTCAGCTTGTCCATTGGCCACTGGATGATAAGGTGTCGAGGTAATCCTTTTAATTTGCCAACTTTGGAAAAATTCTGTGATTTCTGCACCTATGAATTGCGGGCCATTATCACACACGATCTCTTTTGGAACTCCAAACCGGCATATGATGTTTCGCCAAATGAAGTCTCTGACCTCTTTTTCTCGTACCTGTTTGAAGGTCCCTGCTTCTACCCACTTAGTAAAATAGTCAGTGAGTACTAATAGAAATCTTACCTTGCCTTTGGCTTGCGGTAGTGGACCTACGATATCCATCCCCCACTTTATAAAAGGCCATGGTGCAACAACCGGATGTAATAATTCAGCTGGTCGATGCATGTTGTTACCATATCTTTGGCACTTGTCACATTTAGCCACAAAATTTTCCGCCTCTTCTTCCATTTTTGGCCAGCAATAGCCTGCTCTAATTATAGTTTTTACCAAAGATCTTCCTCCGGCGTGATTTCCACAATGTCCCTCGTGTATTTCTTTCATTACGTATTCCGTTTGAGAAGGTCCGAGACATCTTGCTAGAGGGCCACCGAACATTTTCCGATATAAATTGCCCCGATCTAAATAGTAACGAGCAGCTTTTCGACGAAGTGTCTGAGCCTTTTTCTTTTCTTCAGGTAGTATTCCGTACTGCAAAAAATTTTGCAATCTCGTTTCTCCAATCCCAAGTTAGATTATTGAAATTTACCTCGTTTTTATCTTGATCAAGTACGAAATGAAACAAATGTATTACAGAGGCATTTTCTTCATTGGTTACTTCTGCGGCGGATGCAAGATTAGCCAAGGCATCTGCCTCGACATTCTCTTCTCTTGGTATATGCGTAATTTTCCAATTTTGGAATTGTCTAACGAAGTCCCGTGCCTTTTTTAGGTATTGCTGCATTCTTGCCTCTCTGCTGTATAAGTCCCCTGCATTTGGTTAACTACGAGTTGTGAATCGCTTTTGATCACGACCTACCCTATTCCGAGCTTTCGTGCCAATTCTAGACCTGCAATCACAACTTCATATTCCGCTTCATTATTAGTAATGGGATGGCATTTTATAGCTTGTCATATAATCTCTCCCGTAGGTGGGACCAGGACAATACCCAAACCTGCACCTTTTACATTTGAAGAGCCATCAGTAAATAAGGTCCACGTACCTGGGTTAGACCCATTAAATATTTTTAGTTCTTTTTCTGCCTCTGTCATCATCCTTGGGCTAAAATCTACCACAAAATCTGCTAAAACTTGTGATTTTATTGCAGTTCTAGGTTGATATGTGATGTCATATTCACTTAGCTCTATTGCCCATTTGGCGAACCTGCCTGATAACTCTTGTTTATGCAATATATTACGTAAAGGGTAGGAAGTTACTACACAGATAGGGTGACATTGAAAATAAGGTCTTAATTTTCTAGATGCCATAATCAATGCTAATGCAAGTTTTTCTAAATTAGGATATCGAGTTTCAGCATCCAATAAATATTTGCTAACATAATAAATTGAAGATTGTTTACCTTGGCCCTCTCGAACTAATACAGCACTTACCGCTACCTCCGAAACAGCAAGGTAAATGAGCAGTTTTTCCCCGTCCTTGGGTTTAGCAAGCAATGGTGGATTCGACAAGTATGCTTTTAAATTTTTGAGTGCCTGTTGACATTCTTCAGACCATTCAAATTGATTTTTCTTTTTTAAGGCTGTAAAGAACTTAAAGCATTTTTTCGATGATTTGGAAATAAATCTCCCCAATGCTGCTATTCTTCCTATCAATCTCTGTACTTATTTTTTGCTTGAAAGTATATCCGGTATTTCTTCAATAGCCTTAATCTGCGCAGGATTTACTTCAATGCCACGGTTATAAACAAGGAATCCCAAGAACTTACCTGATGATACGCCGAATGCACATTTTTCTGGATTTAATTTCATGTTAAATTTGCGAAGAATCTCGAACGTATCTGATAGGTGCTGAATATGATCCCCTGCTTGTTGTGATTTGACTAGCATATCATCTATATAGACCTCCATGGTTCCTAGATGTTCTTGAAACATCTTGGTCACAAGCCTTTGGTACGTGGCTCTAGCATTCTTTAAGCCGAATGGCATAACTTTATAGCAGTAAGTCCCCCTGTCTGTAATAAAAGAAGTTTTTTCCTCATCTAGAGGATCCATTTTGATCTGATTATATCCTGAATAAGCATCTAAAAAGCTTAATAATTCATGTCCTACGGTAGCATCAATTAGTTGATCTATGTGAGATAATGGAAAAGAATCTTTTGGGCAAGCTTTATTTAGATCATCATAGTCTACACAAACTCGCCACTTACCATTCTTTTTAGGAACTACTACAGTATTAGCCAACCAATCTGGATACTTTACCTGGCGGATAGACCCGATTTTTAAAAGCTTTTGTACCTCATCTTGAATCACCTGATTCTTGAAGGAACCTTGCTTCCTTTTCTTTTGTTTGACAGGTGGGTATGTTGGATCTTCATTCAGTTTGTGGGTCATTACCTCCGGTGGTATAACTGTCATATCTGAATACGACCAAGCAAAGCAATCTGCGTTAGCTTTTAAAAATTCAATTAACTTACGTTTCATCTCCGGGCTGAGGTTGGTTCCAATGTAGACTTTTCTATCTGACCAATGTACAAATAGTGCCACAGCTTCTAATTCCTCGATTGTTGTTTTGATGTTTTCATTTTCTTCTGGTTCTTGAATAGTACCAGGCCTTGAGTCTACATCTGTTTGTCCATTTACAATTGAGGCTTGAATTTTTGAATCCTCAACTGAATTCTGTAATTGCTATTTCTTGTGGCTTTTTGCGCTTGTGTCTACTATTGAGTTAATGCTTCGAAAATCCTGTTGGTCACCACGGATTTGTCGTATTCCCCAATGTGAAGGAAACTTGATAACTTGATGTAAGGTAGACGGAACAACATCCATTTCGTGAATCCATGGCCTGCCGAGAATCATATTGTAAGCCATGTCCATTTTTATCACTTGAATTTTGGTGTCTTTGACTACTCCTTCTGCAAATGTAGTGAGTATTATCTCCCCTTTTGTTACGATGCTTGAGTAGTCAAAACCAGACAAGGTGCGTGCCTTGGGTATCAACTTATCATCGGCTTGCATCTCATTTACCACTCTCATCAGAATGATATTCACAGAACTACCTGGATCAATCAAAACTCATTTTATATTAGTATCATGTACAAGTAAAGATATTACCAGTGCATCATTGTGCGGGGTCAGCAAGCCATCTGCATCTGCATCATCAAATGTTATACCGTCTTCTTCCAAAACTTCACAAACTCGCTTCCCGTGGGTGACTGTGATTTTTGACACCTTCTTTGCTGCCGTGTATGTTACGCCATTGATCTCCTCCCCTCCGTTTATGACGTTAACCGTTCTTTTTGGTGATGGAGGTTTTGGCAGTTCTTGCCTATTTTCCTTTTTCACTAATCAATTCTGTTAAGTACCCTTGCTTTAGTCGATCTTCAACTTCACCTTGTAGTAATCTGCAATCGACAGTTTTGTGACCGTGATTATTGTGAAACTCGCACCAAAATTCGGGATTCCTCCAGTTTCGGTTCGTCTCATTTCTTTTGGCCACCGTACCTTGTCTCCCATGCTTCTTAGAACAACTACCAGCTCGGATGTGCTTACATTAAAGTTGTAACCACCGATTTTAGCCTTTGAACCTCTATCGTCGTCTCGCACATCTCTTAAGTTTCTCTCCTTTCCGAACCTCGATGACGAACCTGATTCTCTATCCCTTGATCTAGGATCATACCTTGGGTTTTCCTGTTTCGAACGCGAATCTCTTCCTGCTGGTCCCATATAAGGATCGTATATGTTTTTACCGGACCTTATTTTAGTCTCTGTCCTTCTTGAACTCACTCTTTCATCTTTCCGAGACTGAATGATAATGTCTTCTTCTATCCGCAGCTTTGTGTTGTACTTATTGTAAACATCATTCCAAGTTGTTGCAGGAAATTCTCGTAAGCTTTCTTTGAGTCTTCTTGTGGCTTCTGAGCTTTTTTCATTCAGATTACTGGCAAAGGCCATAGCCACCCAGTTATCAGGTACGCGTGGTAACATCATCCTTTCATGCTGGAATCTGTCTACGAATTCCCTGAGCGGCTCCGTATCTCCTTGTTTTATTTTGAAAATGTCCTCCATTCTTTTTTTAACTTTTTGAGATCCCGAGTGTGCTTTGATAAATGAATCTGCAAGCTCAGCAAAAGAATCAATAGAATTTTCAGGTAAAAGAGAATACCATGTTAACGCTCCCTTCGTGAGTGTTTCTCCAAATTTTTTGACCGACACTGATTCAATTTCTTGCTTGGTCAAATTGTTGCCCTTTAAACCAGTTGTAAATGCAGTCACGTGATCCCATGGGTCAGTTGTTCCATCATACTCCAGGATATCAGGCACCTTGAATTTCTTTGGAATTGGTAAGGGAGCGGCACTTGGCTTCCAAGGTTGTTGAGAGTTTTTTTCCATATCTATCCCCTTGATTACGGGCGGTACTCCAGGTATTTGCTCTATGCGATCGCTTTGTTCCTTGAGCTGTTTCTGCAGAGTTAGTACTAAACTTTGTAAATTAGAATTAACTGGGTTACCTGACCCTCTATCACGAGATTCGCTGGGTGTTCCTCCGCTGCCTGAGTTAACGAGTCCCGAGTGCGGATTCTCTATGGTAACGGTGTTGTTTGGAGGTGAAGTTGGTGGTACGGTTGGCAACCTGCTAACAAAAGCCTGAAGAGCATTACTGACCTGTTATGCAATTAATTGTTTTAATGCTGCATTGATATCTTGATTGTCCCCACGCTGGTCATTCATATGCGATTCAGATCTGTCAGGTGTCCCTCCGCGAGATTGTCGAGGAGAGTTTCGTGGTGAGGAAATTGGAGTTCCATCTCCTTGTTGATTTTGCTGATTCAACTGTTGTTGTTGATTTTGTTGGTTGTTGTCGTTAACGTTCAACATGATTGTTTTGACAAAAAGAATTGATTTAGAAAGTAAAAGATTATTAGATTCCCGATAACGGAACCAATTTATTTAACCAAAAAATAAGAATTTCGGTCAAAGCGTAATTTTAGAAGAACTCGGTTTAATGATAATCAAATAAAGAGATAATTGTATAACAAGAAAGGAAAATTGGATTGAGAAGTAGCCGAGTAAGCAATATAAATTAATATATTCCAATAATAATCAGTGTCCCCATACAAATGTTACTTCTCTCGCTTTTATAGTTATTTCCAAGTACAACATTTCTTTCCTTTCATAATAGAGCCATTATGAGCATTTAATGACATTAATAAAACGTTATAATTAGCAATCGTAACTGTTTCGTGAAGATTCTATAACGTTTCCTATCATTTACACTCATTAATTGGAGATATTACGAATCTGTACTTTTTATTGTCTTGGTTCATTCCACCGGCGTCTCTTCAAATTATCAAGAGGCCCGACCATCCTTCTTGTCTTTATGACACTTCGCTCGTACCTGTTAAGATTCGTATCTCTTTAAGCACTCTTTGCCAGCTGTCACTCCTCTAATAATCCACGTGTCTTGACACGTCAGTCACATAATTAATTTCAAGTGTAATATCGATTGTTACCCCATACAGCCGCGTCAGGACGTTGAAGCCTGAGGTTAAAATATTCTCCATTTGAAAGGAAGGATAACAACTTGCCTATAATTTGCCTACTTGATACCCATAATATGGTTTCAAACATTTAAAAGGTAGGGAAACAACTTGCCTACTTGATAGAGCCGTCAATATGGGCTTGGCCCGTTGGGCCGGCCCAGCCCAGCCCGTGATTTAGCAGGGCTGGGCTAGAATTTTTTGAGCCCATTTAAAAACGAGGCTTTTAAGCCCGACCCGAGTAAGCCCGTGAGGCTTGACTGAGGCTGGGCTGAGCCGGCCCGTGGGCCTAATAAAAATACGTATTTAAAATATATAAAATATAAAAAGTATGACACAAAAATAACAAGATGAGTATCCCAAGCTTAAAGTTTATTAAGCTCATCATATTAAAAGATCAAAGTCTTAAAACGTTAATTAATTTTAAAAATTTGTAATTATTCTGAATATTTAACTAATTAATATTGCAAACGAATTGTAGATGTAGATGAAAGTGAAGATGTTAAGACAACCTTCTCACAAGCGGATTCAAATGTATTTGATGAAGATAATGTGTTGGATATCCCATAAGTGTCATTGACGTTCTCTTGAATAGTTTGTTTTGAGTTTTGAGTTTTAGTGAATGAAATAATCTTGTCTTTTGCTTTTTTTAGTGTTTATTACTCTCTCTGTTCCAATTCATGTGAACCTATTTGACTGGACACGAGTTTAAGAAAAAATGAAGACTTTTGAAATTTGTGGTTCTAAACAAGTCAAAAAGGAGTCCAGAGTATTTGTGTTGTTGTAAAAGTTTCTCATCAAGGGTAAAATTGGAAGTTTAAGCTAAATTATTTCCAAATTAAGAAAGGGGTCATTCTTTTTGAAATGGACCAAAAAGAAAATAGGTTTACATAAACTGGAACGGACGGAGTATAATATATTGGAACAATATAAAAAGTTATTAAGTTTTGTGAAATTTTTCCAATAAGATTTTTTTAACTTTTAAATATTTATCTTTTTTTAGGTTAGAACTTAAAGAAAAAATATAAAAATTACATTTAAAAAAATAATGGGCCGGCCCGTGGAGGCCCACAGCCTACATAGGGCTGGGGTGGGCTGACCATTATAAGGCCCATCAAAATGGTGGGCTAGCCCAGCCCGTCAATTGCTAAAGCTCATATGGGCTGGGCTGGGCTAGCCCGACCCCGCCCATATTGACACCTCTACTACTTGATACCCATAATTTGCAAAATAATATGCTTTATTTCAAAGGTAAGAACACGGAAACATCTCGCAGCAAAGAGTATGCCATTTGTCAAAGTAAACGCGGTTGGTCTAACTCCTAAGTTATAACCCCAATTCCAACAACATATATATTTGTACATACAGTTTTCCACTTAATCATAATTAATTGTTGTATATTTTTGTCTTATTAACTTACTATAAGTTAATATGATTTAAAGTCAAATTATATTTCAATATAAAAGAATTCTTTTGTTATATTCTCTCCGGTCTACTTTAATTAATTTTTTGGTCTTTATTTTTTCTGGTCTATAATATTTGATTTTTTCAGATATAAGATATTAATTTTTTTCCAAAGTTGCCCTTGGAATAAAATAGCTAGGAGTATTTGTTATAAATTCAACGAATAAATTAAGATTAACTTAATTAATTTTATTGTTAATTGATGCTAAAAGATGAATTTTTTAATATATGTAAAAACAAAACAAAAAAATTAATTAGAATGAACTTGAGTTGAGCGAGTAGTAGAAAGAAAAGATTATTACTAAAAAGGAAAGAATACTTTTTTACTTGCTTTCATCTACAAAAGGAAAAAAAAAACAGAAAAACAAGAGTTAGAGGAGAAAATTGGAGGAGGGAGAATCGGGAGAAAGCATTGGACTACATAAGGAGAGAAAGCGTGGAATGCTGAGATCTTGTGGTGAGGAATCAAGAATCAATACGAAAGTTTAGTGTGTATATGGGGGGTGGTGGTACATTTGTGGATGGTGTTCTTCGCTGGTTTCAACGTCGTCACAGCAATGAAGATGCGATCTTGACTGATCTTCAGAAACCCCATAATACCCATTTACAAGAAAGAGCTGAAGATAATAATAATAATCAAGAGTTTACCATTACTGACGATTTTGACATTACAGGTCTACAACTCATCAAAGTACCCAAACGGCTTTGTTTCCCTATTTCTGCCCATTCTTCAATGGATCCTCTTAAAAAGGTTTCTTTTCTTTTTTTTCCCTTTTTGTCCTTTTACCTACAGAATCTTGGATCCCCTTTTTGTTGTCTTTTCTTTTGGATTTTACTGTTTTACTAGAATACTATTAACTGCTTAATTTGATGTGGATGGTCTGTTTTATAAGGGCAGCCCGGTGCACTAAGCTCCCGCTTGGTACGGGCAAGGGCCGGACCACAAGAGTCTATTATACACAGCCTTACCCGGGGCTCGAATCCGTGACCTCCTGGTCACATGGCAGCAATTATACCAGTTACGTCAAGGCTCCCTTTGTGGATGATCTTTATTGATGTCTGTATTTCACAAACACATAAAGATTGTAGCTTTTATTGACAATATGAATTTTTATTAACTTTATATTTATTGTTACAAAAAAGTGAGTACATGCAATGGTATATTGCACCTACTGATTTAAAATCCTTGACCCTTCTGTTTGAGAATGGGATTTTTGCAGCTTAATTCATTCTGATCTTTCAGTCTGTATGTTCAGCAGTTGAAAATTTGATAGTCTTTGGTATCATTGTGATCAATGATCGAATATTCTCAGGCATAATGGTGCTGTAATTTCTGCAAATTCATAATTTTGCCCAGAAATTTGTATTTATGTTAAGTTCTAATAGAAAGTATCCGATGGATTTTGGTCCATGGGGATGTCATGTCAAAGCACCAGCTTTCTTGATTGCTTAGCTTTTCCTATTCATGTCAAAGCACCAGCTCACCTTGTTGCGTACAATAGATCCTTATGATCCGTCCCTTCCCCGGACCCCGCGAATTGCAGAAGCTTAGTGCACTGGGCTGTCCACTGTATTTGTATTTTCTAGCACATGAAGTTACCTTTAATCTCCCCTTATTATATTTTAACATCAATGTCAATTTACATGGTTAAGAGGAGGGCGTGGGGTATTGCTGCTATTTCACCTTTCAGATGTATATGAGATTTTTTTTAATGGGATGTTCTTTTCCAGAATGCGTTGGAGACGGAATTCTTTACAGAATATGGAGAGGCAAGTAGATACCAAGTTCAGGAAGTAATTGGAAAAGGCAGCTATGGAGTCGTGGGATCTGCTGTCGATACCCATACTGGTGAAAGAGTTGCAATCAAGAAAATTAATGATGTATTTGATCATGTTTCTGATGCTACAAGAATCTTGAGAGAAATCAAGCTTCTTCGGCTACTTAGGCATCCAGATATCGTAGAAATAAAGCACATTATGTTGCCTCCTTCTCGGAGAGAGTTTAAAGATATTTATGTTGTTTTTGAATTGATGGAATCAGATCTCCATCAGGTAATTAAGGCCAATAATGATCTTACTGCTGAGCATTATCAGTTTTTCCTATACCAGCTTATGCGTGGACTAAAATATATTCATACAGGTTTGTTCTTTGTATAATTTGAAACGTGTTTTTTGCTACCTGTAACTATAGAAGTAGAAGTTAAAGTTACCTATGTGATAACCAAACCTGCCGTTTTTGCCCCCTTACCAGCAAATATTTTCCACCGGGATTTAAAGCCGAAGAACATTCTTGCTAATGCTGACTGCAAGTTGAAGATTTGTGATTTTGGGCTTGCTCGTGTATCATTCAATGATGTGCCATCAGCTATTTTCTGGACTGTAAGTTCAAATTTAGAAGGCTTCCTTTCTGCCATTGTTTTTTTATACATGCTTTTTGACTGGTATTTCTGATACATTTATCTTTTCTGATGTTTTAAAGGATTATGTTGCAACTCGATGGTATCGCGCCCCTGAGCTATGTGGCTCCTTTTTCTCTAAGGTAAGATTTTTAACCTTTTTTTCTTCTTGATTTTGTATGCAACAACTGCAATGGCACTAATTTTCAGAGTTTAATAGTTCGTTTTGTTTCGTATATGCAACAACTGCAAGGCACATATGTTGAGTACAGTTAATGACACCTGGTGTTAATGTATTATGTTCAAGATTGTTACCCATTATTTTCTTACTTCAGTCTTTTGCACTTAAGTGTCAACGTATTATGATCAAGATTGTTCCCCATTATTTTGGTACTCCGCTCCTCTAGTCTTTTGCTTTCCTTTGAGATTCCTAGATTATATGTCATTCTATTTCCTTAGGGAGAGGGAAAAACACTTGCGAAAGTTATTATTTTTCACTATAAAAGATTTGTGGCTGACACTTCATGTACTTATACGCCGTTGCAGCCTTTAACAATGTCTGCAAACTAGATTCATTTTATTACAACTCGAAAATGCTGTGATTGAACGATTAACTGCAGCAAACACCAAAAGTATAAAAAGAAGAAAAAAAGGAGAGTCTCAGTAGTAATTCAGGAAAGTCACATCATTATGAGATCTACAACTTCTTGTTAGCAGAAGATGTTAGCTATTTTTCGTATACCCTATGCTAGCTGTGTTGAATCGGAGGTTCATTAAAGGTTTAAGGATAGTTAATAAGCTATGGAGCTACTTGTTGGAAAAAGTCAATTCAAATTTAAGAACTTAGATAGTAGCATAATTTCCTTGAATTGAATGATTAGAGTATCCCTCTTACAGCATGTGCTCCACCTTCTGTTACAAGTATCAATCTCCCGAATCTACTGCAGTGCTCATCAATACTGTGGGATACCTGCTTATATGGCCTGTTCTCCTCAATTGTTCTGCAACAGTGAAAGGTCTAATTTATTGGCTGTTTGTCGGAGGTGGATACAGAATTTAAAGGCAGGTGGGTGCATCATACAGAGCACTGCCTATGAAGTCGATCCACCACTAGTGAATTTCAAGTCGTACGATGAAAATTACCAAGTCAATGGGGCTATAGGAAAAACGGAGCGTGTTCTGCTAATGTTCAAGTAACTGCCTAAGGAATTTGGAATTTTCAACATTTCACAAGTCTAAAAAATGTGAGATACTAAAAAAATTAATAACAATATTATTTCACATAGGTTGTCATATGGGCTTTTAATATTAACACAGATCGCGCCACACTTTTTCTGGCTTTGAGCGTGAACGTGTCGGGTTCAGTTAACCTTTTGAGAAGTTCTTTTCCAAGTTTAGTTTGAGTCTGGTTCCAGCATTGGCGTTGATATAGGCAATGGATGAGATGCTAAGAAGCTACATCTCTTGCATTTTACATTGAAACATGGCTTGGGGACCTATAGTTTATACCGCTTTAAAGGCAAAGATTTGTTCCTTGTCAAATTTTGATAAAAGAATTATATTTGGAAAGACGTGGTTTCACTATGAAACCACTTTATCATACATGTGAAGACTTCATTTGTGTTTTTGACAAATCTTTGTAGACTCATTTACATGTGATATATACTATCTCTGAGAGTTCTCTATTTGCAGTATACTCCTGCTATTGATATTTGGAGCATCGGATGCATATTTGCAGAATTGCTTTCTGGAAAACCGTTATTTCCTGGAAAGAATGTGGTGCATCAATTAGACCTAATCACAGATTTGCTTGGGACACCTCCTCCCGAAACAGTTGCAAAGGTCAGTTGTGATATTATATGCATTTCTTTCTGAGGTTTTCTTTGATATTGTGCTATTCTTTTAGCACCATCCTGATTATTTCTGTATGCTTTCTGTTCGGAAGTATGTGTTTATTACTTGCAAGTAGACATGTTTGAGAATAAAAGATAAAGTAAAAAGAGTTTTTTGCTGAGAGGTTCCATGGCGTCACCTTTTACATGCCACTTTATTTTTCTTATTTTATGAACTTTTTTTTTTAAATTCAAAACTGGCAGATCAGAAATGAAAAGGCAAGAAGATACCTCAGTAGCATGCGGAAGAAACAACCGGTTCCATTTGAAAAAAAGTTTCCAAATGCAGATCCTTTGGCGTTACGCCTACTTGAACGACTGATTGCATTTGACCCTAAAGATCGGCCATCGGCAGAAGAGGTAGTGATTGAAAACAAATCAATGTTACTTCATCTGCTAAAGGAATTTCTCAAGTCCAATTGGCTTAGAAACACTAATTGTGCCTTTTTCTTAGGCATTGTCGGATCCATATTTCCGTGGTTTATCAAATGCTGATCGTGAACCATCTAGACCTCCAATATCAAAGCTTGAGTTTGAATTTGAGAAAAGGAAACTGGCAAAAGAAGATGTTAGAGAACTCATCTATCGCGAGGTGCTGCTTTCTTTAGTATAATAATAAGGGCTACCTTGTTAGTGAAATGGTTCAAAGGACTGACTTTAATCTTGTCCTGGGCAAAACAGATTTTAGAATATCATCCTCAGATGCTTCAGGAGTATCTTAGTGGTGGAGATCAGACTAGTGGCTTTATGTATCCAAGGTTAGCTGCTAACTGAAGCTAATTCTAATACATTTATGTTCTTTCTTTTCTAAAAGTTGTCCTGCCTCTTTTGCATGCAATAAAAGCTAGTATTCTTGGTCTTTTACTGGTGGTCAACAAATATAAGGTACATCTAGAGTGTAATTGCTACTCTTTCGAAAATGGAAGAATACCACAAAACATACACAATTTTTTTCTTCCTTTTAAGTTTGGAAAAGTTAGCTGTGCTGGAAGTTGTGCTCCTCCCATCCTCCCACAGATGCAGACACAGCAGTGAATCTTCTGGAAATCAAAGGCATTAAGTTTTCAGCAATGAGATGAAAATAATTTCTTAAAACCAAATACCTCAGGCCTCTCTATTCTGATCGTTGTGCTAGCAATACTGTTGTATAGGAAGGATTTCTGCGACAGTAGGGTTGCTGCAGACTTTTAAATTTTAACACTAGGATTGCAAATGAATATTCATATTAGTTTTTTCAACAATGTTGTGTCCGAGCCAACTTACACACACCTCGACTAATCCGCCTAGGATCTGCCGTCTCTTACTAGCACAAGTACCGGGTAACTTTGCCCACCAAGACTTAGCAGATTGGATGAAGTCTCACCTAGTGTCGCCTCTGCTGGAATTTGAACCTAGGTTCACTAGGTTTTCACTCTGATTAGTGATTGTCTGATCCATGGTCTTGTGTTGGATCTAATTGATCATCCTTCTTTTAATCTTTTGCAAAGACATGAGTGCTCTTTATCATTTTTTCTCTGTCACATATAGTCGATTGTCATCTTTCAGACTCCCACTTCATATAATTAGGCTAATATATTGTGTCTAATAAGGTTTACCTGCTTCTATTTCTGAAGATTTATTATCTTTTGCTATTCAAGAAATATTGATCATGGTCTTTCTTTTATGTCAATTTTAGTGGTGTTGATCGGTTCAAGCGACAATTTGCACATCTGGAGGAGCACTATGGTAAAGGTGAACGTAGCACCCCGCTTCAGAGGCAGCATGCTTCCCTGCCTAGGTGTGTGGTCGAATCTATGATTCTTTCTCTGTATTAAACTACACGCATCATTATGCTACAGATAAAAAACTTCAGATTTGAGTAGTTTCTCTGAAAAATCAAATAAAACCAAGGTGTTTTAAAAATACTTTGTGCTTTTACATATGGATGTAGATTTTAGAGTTGCTTGCATTTGTGCAATGACTTACTATTTAGCTCTTATTGTTTGGATATTTCCTTTCTTTTTTGGTCACCGGCGACCTTTGGATTTGTTTACCTGTGATTTCAATCGAGTAGCATCCTATGTGATTTCAGGATGATGTTGTGCCTGTTAAAATCTTTAGTTTCTCCACATACTTGTACAAAATTCAAGTATTACAGTAGATTGCTAGTTTGGTGTTGTACTTTAAAAGCCGAGGGATGTATGTTTGGTTGCATATATATACAGTAAACATATGAACTTATTTTTTTTTTGGAATTCCTCCGCTGCAGGGAGCGAGTTCCTGCGCCAAAAAATGACACCTCTTCCCAAACTAATGATTGTGAAAAGCGAACTGTTTCAACAACTCTTCAGAGCCCACCAGGGCAGTCTGAGGGATCAGAGAACTCAATTATCGGTACACAAAACGGAACTAATCATGCAAACTACAGTGCTCGTAGCTTGTTGAAGAGTGCTAGCATCAGTGCTTCTAAGTGTGTGGAAGTTAAAAGAAGAAACACAGAGGTACTCTTTTTATTCTTCTCTTGTTGCTCGCTTTTTGGATATTGCAGTGAGTCTGCTGTTTTCTTTCTCTTATTATATATTTCAAGCATTATCTTCTCCGGTAAAGTTGCTTCCATGTAACCAGGAGTTTACGGGTTCGAGCCGTGGAAACAGCCTCTTGCAGAAATGCAGGGTAAGGCTTCGTACAATAGACATTTGTGGTCTGGCCCTTCCCGGGACCCGCGCATAGCGAGAGCTTAGTGCACCGGGCTGCCCTTTATCTTCTCTGTAGCTTTTAAGCTCTAGAAAATCTCATCGGTATTTAGAACACCAATAATCTGGATGACTTCTTACTTATTACTATTTTATTTTATTCTGTTTTCCCTTGCTCTTCGTCTGATTGTTGGTATGATATGTTTTGATGCTGTATCAGCTTCAGTTAGTTTTAGAGCTTATAATCATAGTTCTAATAATTTTGAGGTTGCAATCTTAACTCCATTGATTTCTCTGCTGATGTACAAGTCATTCAATCATGTTCACTTGGATTGTCTCAACATCAGCGACAGTTGTATTTCCATAGAAAAATGAAGAAAAGAACAAATGCAGATAGTAGCAATAACTGTACACTCAATAAAGCAAGCGATGAGAATAAATTGGTTTAAAAACCAATTGAATGCCAGTTCTTGCATCTTTTATATTACTTTACTCATTTGACAGGACTTATTCTTATTGATAAATGTTTTCATAGGAAGAGCCAATTGAAGAGGCAAACGAGGAAGTTGATGATTTGTCTCAAAAAGTTGCTGCTCTCCATGCTTAATTCTCTGCAGTCCTCTTATACATTACATTTTGATGATGTGCTCTACCATGTCACTGCTTATCCTGCGAATCATCAACATTTTGAAGGTCCGCTCCTTGATTTCAGGTAGAAGCTAATTGTAGGCTGTCAGTTCGTTATTTGTGCTATAAAAAATTTGTTGTGTACCATGAGAGAAAATGCTCCAGCTATTTGTGGATCGGAGACCATTTTTCTCTCCTTAGATGAGAAGGATAGTTATTTGTAACTAGTTCAAATTTGTAATACCTACTATTATGCCTTTCTCGAATACCTTCCCGTGTATGGCCTATTATGCAATTGGCTACAAGATGGATCCAGTGGCATCCGCAGGCTGATCCTGATCTTTCCTGGTCATGTATTGATATCGAAATGCCTGATTACTCAATTATGTCATTGATAATTTCCCCTCAGTTGCTACAGATAGTTTATGAGATACTGCTGTTATACTGGATGCTAAACTGGAGCTGGTATCATATGATTCTGATTCTTAGGCTGAATAGGGGTATTATCACTACTTTTAGCGTGTACCAGAAACTATTTACATCCGGTAGCCGAAGAAGTGTATAAAATTTGTATAATTTTTGTATATAACATACATAATGTATATATATACAAAAAATATACAAATTTTATATATTTTTTCGGCTATTATTTTTACAGCGCCATACAAATGTCATTTTACCGGCTGAATATCTCTCAACTGCTTCTGGTTCTATTTGTGGTGCAAACTATAAATATGGATCAGTGTATAATTTTTTGTGTATTTTTAACATTTTATAGTACTTTTCATTTGTTTGCACTTAATGGAGGTTTGAATCTTAATCATTCAGATCTCATACATTAAGTGCGTTTGTTTTTAAAGTCTGAATCTTAATTATTCAGATCTTAATCATTAAGTTTTTTTTTTTTTTTTTTTTACTTCACAACCACTTAATGGGTCTGAATAGGTCTGTACGATTAAGATAAATAACAGAGACTGAATTTCATTAAAATGCTATCACATATTCATTATTAACTGCCGCCACCGCCTACCATTATCAACTACCACCTGCCACTACCCCCACCACCACCACCGCCACCTCTACCACCACACCACCATCATCCTCAATCATAGCCGCCACCATTATCGACCATCACCACCCACTATCCCCACCACTTCGACCACTATCATTCTCGCCCAAAATCAATACTTATCCACCTCAACTACCACAACTTACCACCCCATCACCATCAACAACCACAGCTGGCACTGCCCATCATTATAACCTACCACCACCCACCCACCACTTTCCTCAGTCACAACTACTACCATCACCCGCCATTATTAACTATCACCATCCACCACCACCATCCTCAATCATAATCGCCACCACTACCAATCACTACTAGCATGAACCACCATTATTAATCAAAACTATCACCAACCATCGCCTCTAGTCGGCATTCACCCGTTATCCATCACCACCAACAACTATCATATTTTAAAAAACTATATATATTTTATTGATAGAATATTAGATTAGTTAGTATTTCATTTGAATTTTATGTTTATTAATTTTCAAATAAAATAAATTTTATACATTCAGATGTTAAAAATCAAACGGTCTTAATTATTTAGTATTCAGATCTTAATACACATCTTAATATATTCAGATGTGTATTCAGATTCGGATGCCTTAATCTTAATACACATCTAACCTCCATAATCTTTAACTTGTATTGCAATAGCTCAAATTTATGTTTAAGTTCTCACATTGAACTAATTAAAGGACTGTATGTGAAGATTTGTATAGTAGCTGTGGATTTTACTGTTCCTCTCTGTGGTTGGTTCTTAAATAGCATATGTCTAGAATTCAGAATTCTTTTCACTGAGTCTGAATGTAAAACTATTATGGCGATATGTAGATTTTACCACTCTAGCTGATTTAAAGTGCTACTTAATAGTATGAATTTTTTTAATACTTTACTACATAGTAGGGGTGTTAATGGTTCGGTTCGGCCGGTTATTTTATAAAATTTGTACCATACCAATCTTTTGGTTATTCTATTATGTATAACCAAAATTAGACTTTTCGAAACCATCCCAATCATGTCAGTTTCTCTTTGATATAGGTACGGTTCGGTTATTTTTCGGTATTTTTTTAAATGTCATGTAAAATTCACTAGTAGACGTAGATGTCACACCTCCTTTTTACACACCTACCCCCGAAGGATAGTGTATAAGGGAGTTTTTCCACTTTAAGTGACATTATTCGAAATGGGATTATTTATTTATCAGAGTCGCCACTTGGGATAGGTTTGACTTTTGGTGTCCCAAGTCACCGGTTTGTCTTGAATCCCAAATCGAGGAAATTTTTGACTTTCCAAGTGAAGTCTGCGAACCAGAAATTCTGAATAAGGAATTCTGTTGACCCGGGGGAAGGTGTTAGGCACCCCCGGATCCCGTGGTTTTAGCACGGTCGCTTAAACTATCATAATTGGCCTAATATCTGATTTTAAAACATGTTCATCCTATGGTGCAATTTCAAAATTATTTACCGCTTTTAATTAGTTTTAAGGAAAATTGAACGTCGTTTAAAACGCGTTTTTTTATCGCGTCACATGAAATGCACCCGCAATCTAAAACACATTTTATTCGACGTTTTAGGATTTGGATTTGGGTCACATGAAACGCACACCCGAGTTTAAGGAGGTAATATTATTAAATGACGAGCCTAAAGCAACTAGCGTGTTGATATCTTTGCGGGAAGCCATGGAAATTTGCTAAATGGCCTGCCCGATTTCTAAGTATTCTAATGGAAATAATTAAAGAGGGCCACGCAATTTAAGATTTTTATTTGGCGCCACACACCTCAATTTATTTTAAAAGGACGTCCTAAAGATGAACTATTATTATCTATTAAGGATTGTCTCTAAAAAACTTAATTAATTGGAACTATGAATCGACTACTATTAAAAGCATTCAAGAAAACTCGGGCCTCAAGATCAAGTCCAAACTCAAACAAGAGGATCTCCATTATTGAAGACCCCTTAATTCAAGTTCGCTACTTAACTTGAAAGGCCCAAGCCTGCATTACAAAATTAAACCAATAACTTTAAATATGAATTCAGGCCTTCAGCATATTGGGCTTCGGAACTAGCCCAAGAATGAGGAAAATTCAGTCAGCTTTTATGAGAAGCTGTCCAATGTTGGGCCATAGTACAAGCCCAATTTGGGGCCGTCTCTAACAGTCCACAAAATGCACGGGTTCAAGGGCTGATAAGACTTGGACTTCTTATTAAATAACTGGGCCCAATGTTAGGCCTAGTTTTCATGGTCCAAATAATGTAACCAATAACAGAGACGAAATCAATATTAATACATGGCTGTGAGATCCGAGATTTGATTACCTAATTTAAACTTTGATATCAATTAACGTTAATCCAACCCATAGACTAGCTTCTTTTAGACTTCACTTGGTAATTAGTGGATAAACAAATAGTGATATACATGTGCATGATTTGGATTTATCTTTTCAGACCTCAAACTTCTAATCAAGTTTCCTAGAGGCTAAGATATAGGAGCTAATGCATTAATACAAAGGATTATTTCCAGCACCTATTAAACTAACAGAAACATACTAATACACGTCACCCAATCAATACGCGATTTAATTCCTGGTGGAGCAAAACTGGAATTTGAAAACCTAATAAGGAACGTTTGGAATAAACATTCACACACAAAATACAGGGGTAAGCATTGATAAACCCCAAACCCATTTCTACATTCGAATTGACACTAGCTTATGAAACCTATCTAAATTACTAGAACTGAAACAAACAAATAGAAACCTGTTACAGTTCACAGTCCGCAATTAATACAATGAGGATTTAACTAAGACATGAAACTACTTGAAATACAATAAATCATTAAAACAGAAAAATCAATGCATCACTTTCATTCCATTTCCAACTGGAGAGCTACATTGGAACAGATTCAGGATGCGTACCTGGAAATGTAAGGAGATGTAAGAAGAGGGAGAGGTCAGCAACAATGAACAACAGTCAACAGCAGCTTAAGATCAGTTTTAAACCCAGGAAATGGTATCAAACGGCCCAGGAAATAGTTTCAATGCAAATAGCGCCAGTAAACAACCAAACCAAGCTTGAATGACCCAACCGAACTTGAAATAACCCCAGAACCTCTAAAACCTCAACTACTGAAGTTTCAGAATTTTCAATGCCTGGAAATCTAAGATTTAAACTCTAAATACTCAAAACTTTCAAATTCTGCAGGATTTTGGTTGATTTTCAGTATTCCCTCTCTCACTTTCAAATTTCAAATTTTTTTGTTTTTTGGATTTGAATTTCAAGTTTGCAGATTCTGTGGATTTCTAAAACCTTTGAATTTTGAATTTCAGATTTCTAGAACTCTCCCTTTGAATTTTAAATTTTCAGATTTTCTTAGGCTTTCAAACTTTGAATTTTGAATTTCAGATTTCTGGATTTCTAAACTTGTTCTGCAAGGCAAGGTAAGCTACCTTTTATAGGCAAAGATTAGGGCAATTTTCAGATTTTTCTTTACACCTTTGCCCCCTCTTTATTTTCAGTTTTTTAGCTTAAAGTCCTTAAAGGACTGACTTTTTTCCCAAGTAATACCGCCCAATTTCCTGAATTTCAAATTAGAACCCCCATCTAGAAGGTTCTAGGGGGTTCTATTTCAGTTATTGCAGGGATTCTCCTATTGAACTACCTATACTACCCTTGATTCATTTCAGAAATTACTAGCCTAGATTAACTAACCCCAGCCCTTTTAAACTTGGTCAAAATGACCATGGTTAATCATCAAGGACTGGGAATTACTCAGCTATAACCAAACAGGAATCCTATCCTAGTTTGAACTTGAAATTAATTCTAATTAATACAATTACAGGCTACTACTATGAACTAGACAAAAAATTAAGAACAAAATTAATACAAAATCATGCTATCTATACCAATCAAACAGAAAAAATAAGAATCAAACAGAATTAATCGGAACACAAAGTCATGCTATCAATACGAACAGAAAAAAGAAACTAGAACTTAACAAAAGAATCTAAGAAAAAAACTGGCAAACCAAAATTAAGGCATCATTATTAATTATGACAAAGAACTAAACATGAAGGAGATATCAATTTCAATCAAAGAAGATTTATTATGCAAAGAAAAAAGAAACAGGAGAAAAACAAATAAAGAAAGAAAGAAAAATCCCGAAAACTTACTGATTTGGCCTCAAACTGACTGACTCTTTCATTTGATTCCCCAAATTATGTTATCTGCCTATTTTTGCCAAAAATAAACAGACAACATTATTCGAGGATCAATTGAACACTAAAAATCCGAGCAAGGTTGAAGTTTCTTATGGACCTTCGAAACTGAACCCTAGATCTAGGATTCGAACGATTGTGGCTGGATTTGAAAGGGATTAGTTTGAAATATAGGGAGAGGGGGTCAAGGTGAGTCCATGGTGTGATTTTGGTTGGATTTGGTGACGGCGCCGCCGGACACGGCGGAGGCGGCGGCTAGGTTTTCGTTTATTCGACGAGTTTGGGGGGGATTTGAAGGGAACGGGGAGTGGATTGGGAAAGAGGGGAAGCAGAGGGAGCTATGGTGTTAATTTGGGGGGATTTGGACAATCACCGCCGGCGGAGGCGATTTCCGGCCGGCGGCTTACGGCTGGGGACGGTGGCGTTAAGGGTTTCTGATGAGAGGCCTGAGGGAGACGAGGGTAGGGGGTCCTGAGGGGGGGGGGTGGTGTTATTTGGACAGTTATATACTTAAAACACCTAGCTTCCCAGCCGTCCGATCAAGGAACCTCGACGGCTAGAATTTGAGATTAGTAAAACGATGTCGTTTAGGTTATTAGGGGCTGGACCGGTTGGGGTGTTTTTGGACTTGGACTGGGCGTGGGTTGAGATGGGTATAGGGGTTTATTTGGGCTGGTAATTCATTTTAATAACAGTCCCAAATCTGAGCATTAACGGGCCCCTTTTTATTTACATTTTCAATTCTTTTAATTCTTTTTCTTTTATTTGTTTTTCTCTCTTCTTTTTTTTTTCAATTTTAAAACTAAACTAAAATTGAACCTCAAAATTAATTCAAACTACCTAATTAAGCTACAATTAGCCTAATACCAAATTAAAGGAAATTAATAAACCTAAAAACTAAAATTAAAATCAAACCAAACAAATCAAAGTTTCTTTATGATTTTTTTTGTATTTTTGTACAAGACTAATTACTAATTAGTCCTAAAATATGTGAAATTAAATCCTAAATGCCCATGCAATATTTTATATTTTTTTTTGAATTATCATGCACACACAAATAAAAAATACCCACAAAATTACACTATTAAATCCCAAAATCCAAATAATAAAAGAAAAAAAAATACTAATTTTAAGAATTCTATAGGAGTAATTCAAGCGAGGCAAAAATCACATGCTCACAGCTGCCCCTCTTTGCTTGGAGACACGAAGGGTTTTCGGGCAAAGATAAATGAGCAATTATGAGGGATTTTTGCCCGCTTGGCACTCCACGAGAAGCATTTTTGAAAAACGTCTGACCGAACCTTGCTTTAGAGGTTGCCTACATATCCTTGGTTGTAAAGGAATCATGTCAGTGTAGTTCTGGAAGTTTTGGTAGCTGGGACTACCAGGAGCTGTGATTTCACTGTTGTTGCTGCTGCTACTGCTTGCTGACCTCCTTATTACTCCAAAAGGAAAATCAAAGCTAAGCTAGCTATGCCTAACAACTATGAGTTACAAGATTCTTATCTATAAATCTCTTGAAGCTTGATCTTAAGTCTTAGCTGATTTTACTGTGGACTCCGATCTGAATCTTGACGCACGCAAGCTGTAGGTGTTGATCCTTTCTTCAGCATTGGGTTAAAACGGGACAGGTGGAGCTTGTGACTTCAATCAAGTTTTGAGCAGTCCGCATCTTTGTTCATTTCAGCATTTTGAATTCATTTCTTTTTGTTCTTTTTCTTCTTTTCTTTATTCTGGATTGAGGCTCATTCCTTTGGTCGTCTCGAACCCTGCGCCTCGAGGTCAAACCTGTTCAGACACCAAAACAAACAAACGAACGAAATTTTCTGCCCCAGTTTTCACTAGGAAAATTTCGTGAGTTATTTGTGACAAAAGTCTGAACTCATTCTCTTTTTTTTTTTGAATTTTCAAGAATTATATTTGCCTATGATAGAACAAATTGGGGAGTGGAGTCCTATTTCTAAAATGTCAACTCAGGGATTGGAACCCTAATGTTGGTGCAAAACGACTAGGGAATGGAGGCCCTATGTCCAAAAGGTGCAACTCAGGGATTGGAGCCCTAATGTTGGCAAAAGGTAAAAAGCTCAACTCAGGGATTGGAGCCCTAATGTCGGCAGAGGGTAAAAACTCAACTCAGGGATCAGAGCCCTAATATTGGTAAAAGGTAAAACTCAACTCAGGGATTGAAGCCCCAATGTTGGCTAAAAGGAGGCTAGGGAATGGAGGCCCTATGTCTAAAAGGCGCAACTCAGGGATTGGAGCCCTAATGTTGGCTAAGGGTAAAATGCTCAACTCAGGGATTGGAGCCCTAATGTTGGCTAAGGGTAAAACGCTCAACTCAGGGATTGGAGCCCTAATGTTGGCAAAAGGCGACTAGGGAATGGAGGCCCTATGTCTAAAAGGCACAACTCAGGGATTGGAGCCCTAATGTTGGCTAAGGGTAAAACGCTCAACTCAGGGATTGGAGCCCTAATGTTAGCTAAAGGAAAAAATGCTCAACTCAGGGATTGGAGCCCTAATGTTGCCTAAGGGTAAAACGCTCAACTCAGGGATTGGAGCCCTAATGTTGGCTAAAGGGAAAAATGCTCAACTCAGGGATTGGAGCCCTAATGTTGGCTAAGGGTAAAACGCTCAACTCAGGGATTGGAGCCCTAATGTTGGCTAAAGGGAAAAATGCTCAACTCAGGGATTGGAGCCCTAATGCTGGCTAAACCAAGTAACAGGTTGATATTGGGAATTCTAAACTATCCTTTTTTGGGATTCTTTTGTTATCTCTTTTTCTCTCTCTTTTTCACTTTTGATAAGATGCCGGAAAGAACTTGGAGGAAACTTCCCTTTTGCATTGATTATTTGTTGCAAAGTTGTTTCAGCACTTGCGCGTTTCTTTTCTTTTGGCTGCACCTGCTTTTGCGCGGTTGCCTGGATTGCACCTGTTTCAATTTTCAAACAAAGAACAATTGTTAGTTTGAAACGGTGGTTAGTTTTGTGGCCTTGATTGCTTGATCCCGGCCTAGCTTCTGTCGAGAACCTCTGCTGCTTGCTAGTTTTGAAGACTCCCCTCTCTTTCAAACCGCAGGACTCAACTTTCAGGATTTCATGATGACTCACCCGCGTGGGGCTTCGACCCTTTTCACTTTATTCTGCCTTTAAGAACTTTGTCCTTGACTTTTCTTTTTCTCTTTCAATAACTTTGATTTCAAAGCGTCCGCCATCATGGCCAGTCGGGATTGACTTGATGCACCCGCTGAGGCTGGGTACTTTTCTTTAGCTTTTGTTAGGGAGAGCCCTGTAAAGCCAGTCCTGCCACCTTTTCTTTGTATTAATTTCGGGAACAGAGTTAGACCGAAAGGGATTTCAAGGAAAAAGTAGACAAAAGGCAAGAGAATGAATTTAAAGAGAAGCGTCCCTTTCGGGGAGAAAAGAAGGACTTATCTGGGGTGCATGCAGGCTTCAAATAGACATGACATGCTTCTTGGACTGGGTGCCCGACCCGCACAAACTTTCCACACTTCTCATAAACTCGTTGACCCGTGTTTCAGATCCAGGGAATCTTGCCAGGACTCTTTCAATGGTGGGAGATGTCTTCTCTTCGTCCGACGGCGCCCTTTGCGGGTTTTCACCAGTCAACCTCTCTCATTTCTCTTCTCACCGTCGCCCGATAGTGCTCTTTACGAGTTTTCACTAAGCGGACTCTCTCATTTTCAATTTCTCTACTCACCGTCGCCTTATGGTGCCCGTAGGTTTTCACCGATAAGACTCTCTCATTTTATTTCTCTCAATTTGATTGCATCAGATTCCAACAATGATGTTTTCAATTCCCACGCCTTAGCTAATTGATCGGAAGGACTTGGACAAGGTTTTTGGGTAAAAAGAATCTTGGATGGAATTACAACTTTGGAACCGTTTTGGTGGGCTCATGGCCGAGCCATTATATCATCTGCCCCCGTTTCACTTTTTCGGGGGAATTGGGATTATTGTTTTGGTGTGACTGAACCCCAGAGAGAGGCTGCCTACGTATCCTTTCGGAATCAAGTCAGACGTAGTTCAGGGAAACATTTGTTTTTGTTGTTTTTGTGTTTGTTTTGTTTTTTTCTTTCTCTTTTTTTTCATCATTTCATTTTTTTTTCATTTTTCATCATTTTTTTTTCTTTTTTTTTTCAATAGTACTTCCGGGTTCCAAAGAGGGTAATCAAGGAAGAGTAACCGGCTCAAAGGGTTTGCGAAGGATTGACAGTATTTGGATAGCGGAAAAGAAAGCCTTCGTCATCCCAATTAAGCAAAGTCATTGCTGCAGAAAGCCTAGACATAGTACCTTTTTACTGCATCCGCATTCACAGCTGCTTCGGGATCATTTCCTTTGATATCGCCCAGATACAATGCTCTTCTCGGCAATATCTTTCTGATGATGTATGGACCTTTCCAATTAGGAGCAAATTTTCCTTTTGCTTCCTGGTGATGTGGAAGAATGCGCCTTAACACAAGTTGTCCCACTTCAAAATTCCTGGGTCGTACTTTCTTGTTATAAGCGCGGGCCATTCTTTGTTGGTACAATTGCCCGTGACAGACCGCGGCCATCCGTTTTTCATCAATTAAAGACAACTGTTCCAGATGAGTCTTGACCCATTCACTATCCTCGATTTCTGCTTCAACGATGATCCGGAGAGAAGGGATTTCTACCTCTGTGGGTATAACGGCCTCAATTCTATAGACCAAAAGGTATGGGGTTGCTCCTACCGATGTGCGCACTGTGGTGCGACATCCCAGTAATGCAAAAGGAAACTTCTCATGCCATTGTCTGGAGCTTTGAATCATCTTTCTCAAAATCTTCTTGATGTTCTTGTTTGCTGCTTCGACGGCCGGATTGGCTTTAGGTTTATTCTCAAATTGTTCCAATTCTCGATTTATTTCCCTAAAAGCCTCTTCTTCATCATATTCTAGTTCTTGGTTCATTATTTCACAATTAGACAGCGTGTTCGGATCTGGGCATGAAGTCCGCAAGCATGTTATGTTATTTAAAGCCGCATTATTAGAACTGAAAAGAAGAAATGAAAGAGAAAAATAGCAAAATCAGAAAGAATAAAGAAAAATGAACGATGAAATATTGCTTTCATTTCTTGGAATTTGAAGATAACAGGGTTTACATTTGGAAATTAAAAGACAAGAAACTAAAGAAAACATCCGAGTTACACCCTGGAATAACTCGCGATGCAGAAAAAGCGGCAGGACAGGTCTACCGGGACTCCCGCCTGATTGGGAATGGCGTAGCCTTCCAATTCTACAGCTTGGCGTCTGGTCCCATATACAGCACCTCAGCGGTGTTGGAGCCCTCTCCTAGCTGAACCATGTGGGTTTCGTATAATATCTTTCTCATTGCCCCACATATCTCTTCAATCTCTTCGGCCATAAAGGCCTCATCCTCTTCTTCTTCATTTTATTTTGGCTTGACAAAGGTCTCGTACAGATGTGGCAGTGGCTGAGGTAGAACCCATCCATCATTCTTTCTCTCGTCTGCCCATTTTATATCATCTGGGGTAGGGTGGAAACCTATCCCGAAGAACTTCTCAGTGGTAGGCAGGGTAACCGGTTCAGCTATTCCTTGCAGGAATTTTCCAAGTCCCTTCCCTGGTTTGAAGCCATATCGGATCATTTCTTTGGCCACCATAATCGAGGCATTGGATAGGAAGGGTTGGGGACACGGGTTTCTTTCTTCATGCTGGTCCGCCACCACAACTTCAAATGCTTGGTAGACTATGTGCTCACTGCCTTCTCTCGCTTCAAGACATGAGACTGATGGGTCCCGATAAATTGATTGTTCATCCTCCCCGTGGACCACGAACTCTTGGTCCTCATGCTCGAATTTTACCATCTGATGAAGAGTAGAGGGCACAACCTCCGCTGCATGGATCCATGGCCTTCCCAAAAGAAGGTTGTAGGAGGTGTCCATGTCTAGAACCTGGAAGGTTACTTCAAAATCTACTGGGCCGATGGTCAGAATTAGATCGATCTCTCCAATCGTGTCCCTTTTTATACCATCGAAAGCTCGTACGCAGACATTGTTGGATCGGATTCTTTCAGTCCCAATTTCTATACGCTGTAAAGTTGAGAGTGGGCAGATATCTACCCCAGAACCTCCATCCACCATAACCCTTTTCACGTAGTATCCTTCACATTTGACAGTTAAGTGCAGGGCCTTGTTGTGAGCAGCTCCTTCCGGAGGCAAGTCATTTTTGCTGAATGAAATCCAATTGATAGCGAATAATCTTTCCGCCATTCTTTCCAACTATTCTACCGAAGTTTCAACTGGCATGTATGCTTCGTTGAGGGTCTTTATTAAAACCTTCTGGTGTTCGGGGGATTTCATCAACAATGACAGCGAAGACACTTGTTTAGGATACTTTCGCAATTGATCAACCACTTCATAGTCTGCCATCTTCATTTTCTGGAAGAAATCTTCCGCTTCTTCGGCACTTATAGGTTTCTTAGATGGGAAACGCCTTCTGGAGGCGTTGTTCACTTCTTCTATGTTGGAGTATTTTTCAACGGGGTGATTTTCTTGAAGCTCTCCTGAGATTTCTTTGCCCTTATACGTCACCACTGTCTTATGGTAATTCCAAGGCACCGCGGAAGGATCTGTCGTGGGCCTCTGTGGCGCGCGACCAATAACCACGGGCTCACTCAGCCTTGGTGGATTAGTTGGCCCCCGCACCACATAAGCTCCCTTGGGTACATACATCTGGGTTGCCTTTTTCAATTCAAATCTCTTTGGAGGACTCAAAGTCAACTGCTTTTCGTTATGGCCTCGTGGGACATATAGAACAGCATCTTTGGGAGGCATTACCCCAGTTTCAACTTCAATCTTCTTCTACGACTTTGGAGGGGTGGTTTTGTTCTTTTTCTCCCCTTTGTCTTGTTTCGGGGCAGCTTTTGGTTTCCTCTCTACATCAGCAATGGCGATTATGGCCTTCAATGCCGGGTCAAATTCCTTATCCTTACAAATCATTCCGATCACCGTTCCATTGTTATGGGCTGGCAGTGGGTTATTAGTTACATTGGGTTCATCCTCATCCCTTAGCACTATCTTCCCCTGTTCTATCAAGTTCTCCACTGCTCTCTTCAAGGTCCAGCAATCATCCGTGTCGTGCCCTTCCGCCCCTGAGTGATAGGCACATCTGGTACCAGCTCTGTAAGCGGGTGATGCTGGGTTTTGCCTTGTTTGAGGAACTGGTTGTAGCAGACCCATTTGGACAAGCTTTGGAAACAGACTGGAGTAGGATTCACCGATTGGTGTAAAAGTTTGCCTTCTAGGTGTCTCACGAAGGGGAAAGTTATTCTGTGGAGGACGGGGATTGTAGTGGTTTTGATGAGGAGGCTGGTTTCTTGGAAATGGAGCTTGGTTTCTATTGGCATGTTGCTGCGGCCGGGCGAAAGGTTGAGCATTCATAACCGCATACGGCTGAGGAGCATAGGCCATGTCCTGGTGAGGGTAATAATGCTGAGGGGTTCTTTCTGGGAACATGGGTCTAGGAGCGCGGTGTCTTCTTGCACCTGATGCCACCATGGATGTTTCTTCTTTCTTCTTACCCTTGGCCATTCCTCTAGAGCCGCCTTGAATGGCTTGGGAGGTTGCTCTAATAGCGGATTGGCTTAGGATTCTGCCTGTTTTCAATCCATTTTCCACCATTTTGCCGATTTTGATAGCTTCCGCTAACGGTTTACCCATAGCTGACATCATATTTTGAAAGTAGTCGGCTTCCTGAGCTTGGAAGAACACTGTGACCATCTCGACCTCGTCCATTGGAGGTTTTACTCTCGATGCTTGCTCACGCCATTTGATTGCATATTCTCGAAAGCTTTCTGAGAACTTTTTCTTCAGATTTGCCAATAAGTTCCTGTCTGGAGCAATGTCTATATTGTACTGGAACTGTCTAACAAAGTCTCTTGCAAGGTCGTCCCAGATGTGCCATCGAGAGATATCTTGATCCATATACCACTCGGAGGCAATACCAACCAGACTCTCTCCAAAATAAGCCATGAGTAACTCTTCTTTTCCTCCAGCTCCGCGCAATTGATTGCAGTATTTCTTAAGGTGAGCAATAGGATCGCCATGCCCATCGTATTTCTCGAACTTCGGAGTTTTGAATCCCATGGGAAAATGCACGTGAGGGAACATGCACAAATCAGTATATGACACTCTTTTGCCCACTCAAACCCTGCATGTTTCTGAGGCTCTGTTCCAGGCTTCTCATCCTTTTTGCCATTTCATCCTGTTCGGGAGCTTTGGGAGTCTTTTCCTGTTCCGTTGTGAACTCATATGGAGGTGGTTGGGAGTAATTATAGGTGGGGTACTGAGGAGGCTCCACTTGGAAAATAGGATTTTGGAATGTGAAGGCTGACGGATCAAACGTGGTTGGTTTTGGGAGTGCGGGTTGTGTTGTGGCGGAGCATGGGGGAGCGGTAAAGATATTGGGGACTGCTCCGGATGTGAACACCTGGGGCGAACCTCAGAAGGTGTTCCCACAAAATGAGCCGATATGATCAGTTGTCCCAATGGGGTATTCGGGTGGCTGATGGGGATATTAGAGGTACCCCATGTTCTAGGAAACAACTCGGGGAATCCGGGGATGGCACTTGGAGGTTCCCTTCCATTCGTCCACACATCCCACATCTCCATGACCCTAAGACGTAAGATCCTGTTCTCTTCAGCCGCTGCAGATTCCGAGGCCGGGATGCCCGAGATTGGGCTATCTTCTGGGATGGGAATGGCTGGCAAGGTCATTTCCGAAGACATTTCTATGCTCCCCTTTGATCTAGTAAAGTACGAATGTGAAGCCAGTGTACCACAGAAAAACCAACCACCGTTTCTATAAAACCTGGACTGGTTGTGGCAGCAACAAACGGTTAGTTTGAGGCAAATAACAGATAGGTAATCGCACGTTGAGGCGTGATGCACCTATACAGTTAAATGGGTTTCTACATGTTTGCTATGGTTGCATGTGTCATCCCAGCTTTACTTATTTTCTCCATTTTTCTTCCTTCCACTTTCACTCTTCTTTTTTCAACTCTCTTTTTGTTTTTCTTTTCTTTTCTTCTCTTGCCCTTTTTCTCATTTTTTGTTGCCTCTTTTTTTTTCACTCTCTTTTTTTTTTCTTTCTTTCTTTCTTTTGGTTATGGTCGAATCCTATGGAGATTGCCTACGTATCATGACCCCGCATGAATCAGACCGAGCGTAGTTCTGAAAAAATAAATGCGAGAAGTAAAGAAACAATTTTTTGGGAATTTTCAATTTTTCATTAATTTTTATTTCAAAAACAAAACTCCGGCTTCACGGATACGACCTTTCAGCACTTCGGGAAAGAAGATTTTAAGGTTGTGCCCGCTAACCGTTGAAAATGACTCGAGGTGGCTGTTCTTGCAAAAACAGCCTTCCGGCGCCCTTTTGAGGACATTCGGCTTATTTTAGACAAGAATGACATACCTGACTTATTTGTGACAAAAAATTAACAATTTTGGTGTTTTTGGGCTATTTTTGCAAAAAGGGAAGTTGGACTCGATGGGGGTTGCCTACGTATCCCACATCCGGTGGGAATCAAACTGGCGTAGTTCGGGCAGATTTGACAAAACCAACTATTTTTGAAAACAAAAATTTTTCTTTTTCCTTCATTTTCTCAAAATTCGGCAGGGTTTAAGAATTTTTCTAAAAAAAATACCTACCTCTCACTCTTGGTTTTTCTTTCTTTCTTTTCCCTCTTTTTTGATTTTTCTGTCCCTATTCTAGAAGCCGGTCAACATGCAAGCCAAAACAAATAAATGCACAAGTAGCACGTAAGATGCATCAGGATGGTCTTTTCATTTCAGGTCACCTGTCCTAGACGGACCCAACCCCTGTGTTGAGTCCCCTAAGTCAAATGCACGTGATGCAAACAAACGTTCCTACTAGGGATCCGGCATGAGGCTTTGTTATGCTAGGTTCAAAACCTGGGTTTATTGTTCTAGACCTGGCTTACCTGAGCGGACAACTCGAGCCGAAGGGGGGTAGCGTAGCGGAAATACAGAAGCTTCGCCGGCTTAGCAACTTGTCCGAACCTCGTTCTAAAATGGGATAAGACTCTAAACAGAAGAGAAGTCACACGAAGTGCACCCTTCTCCATGATGTAGAAGACTCAGAGAGAGGAAGGGTTTCGTAGCAGTTTATATATACAATTCACCAAATATCAAAGCGGTAAAGCATTTAGCACATTAGGATGAAACATGTAGGAAAATCAGATAAAGCCAATCATAACAGCTATTCTAAGCTCGAATTCTTGAACCCTGAACCAGAGATTCTGGGTTCGATCCGCAGCAGAGTCGCCAGAGTTGTCACACCTCCTTTTTACACACTTATCCCCGAAGGATAGTGTATAAGGGAGTTTTTCCACTTTAAGTGACATTATTCGAAATGGGATTATTTATTTATCGTAGTCGCCACTTGGGATAGGTTTGGCTTTTGGTGTCCCAAGTCACCAGTTTGTCTTGAATCCCGAATCGAGCAAATTTTTGCCTTTCCAAGTGAAGTCTGCGAACCAGAAATTCTGAATAAGGAATTCTGTTGACCCGCGGGAAGGTGTTAGGCACCCCCGGATCCCGTGGTTTTAGCACGGTCGCTTAAACTATCATAATTGGCCTAATATCTGATTTTAAAACATGTTCATCCTATGGTGCAATTTCAAAATTATTTACCGCTTTTAATTAGTTTTAAGGAAAATTGAACGTCGTTTAAAACGCGTTTTTTTATCGCGTCACATGAAATGCACCCGCAATCTAAAACACATTTTATTCGACGTTTTAGGATTTGGATTTGGGTCACATGAAACGCACACCGGAGTTTAAGGAGGTAATATTATTAAATGACGAGCCTAAAGCAACTAGCGTGTTGATATCTTTGCGGGAAGCCATGGAAATTTGCTAAATGGCCTGCCCGATTTCTAAGTATTCTAATGGAAGTAATTAAAGAGGGCCACGCAATTTAAGATTTTTATTTGGCGCCACACACCTCAATTTATTTTAAAAGGACGTCCTAAAGATGAACTATTATTATCTATTAAGGATTGTCTCTAAAAAACTTAATTAATTGGAACTATGAATCGACTACTATTAAAAGAATTCAAGAAAACTCGGGCCTCAAGATCAAGTCCAAACTCAAACAAGAGGATCTCCATTATTGAAGACCCATTAATTCAAGTTCGCTACTTAACTTGAAAGGCCCAAGCCTGCATTACAAAATTAAACCAATAACTTTAAATATGAATTCAGGCCTTCAGCATATTGGGCTTCGGAACTAGCCCAAGAATGAGGAAAATTCAGTCAGCTTTTATGAGAAGCTGTCCAATGTTGGGCCATAGTACAAGCCCAATTTGGGGCCGTCTCTAACAGTCCACAAAATGCACGGGTTCAAGGGCTGATAAGACTTGGACTTCTTATTAAATAACTGGGCCCAATGTTAGGCCTAGTTTTCATGGTCCAAATAATGTAACCAATAACAGAGACGAAATCAATATTAACACATGGCTGTGAGATCCGAGATTTGATTACCTAATTTAAACTTTGATATCAATTAACGTTAATCCAACCCATAGACTAGCTTCTTTTAGACTTCACTTGGTAATTAGTGGATAAACAAATAGTGATATACATGTGCATGATTTGGATTTATCTTTTCAGACCTCAAACTTCTAATCAAGTTTCCTAGAGGCTAAGATATAGGAGCTAATGCATTAATACAAAGGATTATTTCCAGCACCTATTAAACTAACAGAAACATACTAATACACGTCACCCAATCAATACGCGATTTAATTCCTGGTGGAGCAAAACTGGAATTTGAAAACCTAATAAGGAACGTTTGGAATAAACATTCACACACAAAATACAGGGGTAAGCATTGATAAACCCCAAACCCATTTCTACATTCGAATTGACACTAGCTTATGAAACCTATCTAAATTACTAGAACTGAAACAAACAAATAGAAACCTGTTACAGTTCACAGTCCGCAATTAATACAATGAGGATTTAACTAAGACATGAAACTACTTGAAATACAATAAATCATTAAAACAGAAAAATCAATGCATCACTTTCATTCCATTTCCAACTGGAGAGCTACATTGGAATAGATTCAGGATGTGTACCTGGAAATGTAAGGAGATGTAAGAAGAGGGAGAGGTCAGCAACAATGAACAACAGTCAACAGCAGCTTAAGATCAGTTTTAAACCCAGGAAATGGTATCAAACGGCCCAGGAAATAGTTTCAATGCAAATAGCGCCAGTAAACAACCAAACCAAGCTTGGATGACCCAACCGAACTTGAAATAACCCCAGAACCTCTAAAACCTCAACTACTGAAGTTTCAGAATTTTCAATGCCTGGAAATCTAAGATTTAAACTCTAAATACTCAAAACTTTCAAATTCTGCAGGATTTTGGTTGATTTTCAGTATTCCCTCTCTCACTTTCAAATTTCAAATTTTTTTGTTTTTTGGATTTGAATTTCAAGTTTGCAGATTCTGTGGATTTCTAAAACCTTTGAATTTTGAATTTCAGATTTCTAGAACTCTCCCTTTGAATTTCAAATTTTCAGATTTTCTTAGGCTTTCAAACTTTGAATTTTGAATTTCAGATTTCTGGATTTCTAAACTTGTTCTGCAAGGCAAGGTAAGCTACCTTTTATAGGCAAAGATTAGGGCAATTTTCAGATTTTTCTTTACACCTTTGCCCCCTCTTTATTTTCAGTTTTTTAGCTTAAAGTCCTTAAAGGACTGACTTGTTTCCCAAGTTATACCACCCAATTTCCTGAATTTCAAATTAGAACCCCCATCTAGAAGGTTCTAGGGGGTTCTATTTCAGTTATTGCAGGGATTCTCCTATTGAACTACCTATACTACCCTTGATTCATTTCAGAAATTACTAGCCTAGATTAACTAACCCCAGCCCTTTTAAACTTGGTCAAAATGACCATGGTTAATCATCAAGGACTGGGAATTACTCAGCTATAACCAAACAGGAATCCTATCCTAGTTTGAACTTGAAATTAATTCTAATTAATACAATTACAGGCTACTACTATGAACTAGACAAAAAATTAAGAACAAAATTAATACAAAATCATGCTATCTATACCAATCAAACAGAAAAAATAAGAATCAAATAGAATTAATCGGAACACAAAGTCATGCTATCAATACGAACAGAAAAAAGAAACTAGAACTTAACAAAAGAATCTAAGAAAAAAAATTGGCAAACCAAAATTAAGGCATCATTATTAATTATGACAAAGAACTAAACATGAAGGAGATATCAATTTCAATCAAAGAAGATTTATTATGCAAGAAAAAAAGAAACAGGAGAAAAACAAATAAAGAAAGAAAGAAAAATCCCGAAAACTTACTGATTTGGCCTCAAACTGACTGACTCTTTCATTTGATTCCCCAAATTATGTTATCTGCCTATTTTTGCCAAAAATAAATAGACAACATTATTCGAGGATCAATTGAACACTAAAAATCCGAGCAAGGTTGAAGTTTCTTATAGACCTTTGAAACTGAACCCTAGATCTAGGATTCGAACGATTGTGGCTGGATTTTAAAGGGATTAGTTTGAAATATGGGGAGAGGGGGTCAAGGTGAGTCCACGGTGTGATTTTGGTTGGATTTGGTTACGGCGCCGCCGGACACGGCGGAGGCGGCGGCTAGGGTTTCGTTTATTCGACGAGTTTGGGGCGGAGGGGGGGGGGGGATTTGAAGGGAACGGGGAGTGGATTGGGAAAGAGGGGAAGGAGAGGGAGCTATGGTGTTAATTTAGGGGGATTTGGACAATCGCCGCCGACGGAGGCGATTTTCGGCCGGCGGCTTACGGCGGGGGACGGTGGCGTTAGGGGTTTCTGATGAGAGGCCTGAGATAGACGAGGGTAGGGGGTCCTGAGGGGGGTGGTGTTATTTGGACAGTTATATACTTAAAACACCTAGCTTCCCGGCCGTCCGATCAAGGAACCTCGACGGCTGGGATTTGAGATTAGTAAAACGGTGTCGTTTAGGTTATTAGGGGCTGGACCGGGTGGGGTGTTTTTGGGCTTGGACTAGGCGTGGGTTGAGATGGGTATATGGGTTTATTTGGGCTGGTAATTCATTTTAATAACAGTCCCAAATCTGAGTATTAACAGGCCCCTTTTTATTTACATTTTCAATTCTTTTAATTCTTTTTCTTTTATTTGTTTTTCTCTCTTCTTTTTTTTTCAATTTTAAAACTAAACTAAAATTGAACCTCAAAATTAATTCAAACTGCCTAATTAAGCCACAATTAGCCTAATACCAAATTAAAGGAAATTAATAAACCTAAAAACTATAATTAAAATCAAACCAAACAAATCAAAGTTTCTTTATGATTTTTTTTGTATTTTTGTACAAGCCTAATTACTAATTAGTCCTAAAATATGTGAAATTAAATCCTAAATGCCCATGCAATATTTTATATATTTTTTTTTGAATTATCATGCACACACAAATGAAAAACACCCACAAAATTACACAATTAAATCCCAAAATTTAAATAATAAAAGAAAAAAATCCTAATTTTAAGAATTCTATAGGAGTAATTCAAGCGAGGCAAAAATCACATGCTCACAGTAGAATGCAGTAACATACGTTCTTTTATATGACCTAGCAAAACTCTCTAGACATTTTTACTGTTTAAATGGTGATGAATTAAAAAAACATGAAAGATGGCTAGAGTATAGATCCATCAACTATTCTACAGCAACCTAAAAGCAACCAAGTAAAAGCAATAAAAATATAAATCACACGAGTGGAAAGATATTAACCAAGTTGGGACTCAAGAATAAAGTCTATAGAAGATTAAATATTCAAAAAGATAAATCTAAATTATATGAAAGGAAACATATTCAATACAATGTAGTTTGCTAATCATAATCGCTAGAATACTTTGTGTTTGCTAATGCAAATACTTGAAATAACTTAGTTTAAGTGGAAGTAGCATAATAGGTTTTAGGAATTAGTATTTTGAGTTTAATTACTTGTTGGCTTCTAACAGTTTTCATAATTCCAAGGCCCAATGAAAAATTAAATGCTTTATTATTTTTTAGCTATATAAATATATTTTTCAGATATAAAATTTATTCGGTACGGTTCGGTATTTTTTCGGTTTATTTTTATAAAATAAAAAGCCCACCCTAATTATCAGTACGGTTATAGATTTATATAAAAACCTACGGATTTTTAAAAGAAACCTAAAAACCGATTCGGTACGGTTCGGTCGGTTTAATCGGTGTTCAAATATCCATTGACACCCCTACTACATAGGACTAACCATTTACTATTCCAAATTATTCACGGCAAACGAAAAGCCTCCTAATGGGTAAAGTTTTCCCTAAATCCTCTTTGATACATACATAATAAAAGAATAAAAAGGATCATGTCTTAACGTGATTAGAGTACTTTATTGTCTCGGATGCACCACACATGATATGAATATTTCATCTAAATCAAATAAAAATATACTCAACTTTTATATCATATGTATTATATAAATGAGAACGGCAGAGAGAGGAAGTGTTTCAGAATCGTGCGTATAAATGGGCACAGTAATGTTCCTTTCTGTTATGAAAATTCCATATTTAAACTTGATAAGTTTTAACTTTTAGTTTTAGAATTTTACCGTTAAACCCTATTATATTTTTAGGTTACGAGCTTATTTTAATATTTGTAACATATTCATGTTTCATGTCGAAATTAGGGGTGAGCATACTTTGGGCAAACTCGAAATCCAAACCGAAATCCGAATTTCTTGGATTTTTGGTTTGGATTTTCAGATTACGGATTGGATTTTGGATTTAATTTTTAAAATTTTTAGATTTCGGATTGGATATTGGATTTGGTACTTCGAATTTTTGGATATCCGAAATTCTTATTCTTTATATTTAGTCCATTATCCATATGTCAATAGTAATAAGTTCAATACCTTACCCATTAGATATTATCATATATATTCAATATTAATTACTAAGTTATTATGAGAATACTTTCTATTTGGACATGGTTTTACTATTTCTACTTCTTATCTGTTGTATTAATGTCTCTATTGTATTTTTTTTATATAATAATTTCATTACTTTAACATTTCATTTGGATGATTGCGGTGAGAATGAAGAACTTTTTCAGGCAATTTAATATGAGTACTTCATTTGGATATTCATTTTTATAAAAAGAAGAAACATCTCAACTTATAAGCTCAAAACCGAAAATCCAAAATATCCAAACCGATTAATCCGAAACTGAACTTCAAAAATCCGATCCAATCCAAACTTATTTGGATTGGATTTGGATTGTCATTTCGTCAATCCGAAAACTGAAAATCCAAACCGAAATTTTATATGCAATCCGAACTGCCCGAACGCCCACCCCTAGTCGAAATGCTAGGTTCATTTGAACCCATTAAACTCACACTCCATTGGTCTCTACCATATTCAACAACAACAACAACAACTACCCAGTAAAATCGCACAAAGTGGGGTCTGGGGAGGGTAATGTGTACGCAGACCTTACCCCTACCCCGATAGGGCAGAGAGGCTGTTTCCGATAGACCCTCGGCTCAGAAAGACGGAAATAAAAAACAAGAAAAGACAATTCATTAGTAACTCCAGTAGAAACCGTAATAGTAACAGAAGCATAACAACCAAAAGATGAATGACATGCAATAACAGTAACCAGAATCTAAGGCCCGGGGCTAAGATAAACAGCAAGGATAGTGTGGATTCAACATAAACTGCAAGTCATCTAAGATCAACCCTAATCCAACCCCGCCTCACCCCCGGTATGAAGTAAGGAAAGCTCTACTACCCCCTAACCTACAATCCTAATGCTTGACCTCCAGACCTTCCTATCAAGGGCCATGTCCTCGGAAATCTGCAGTCGTACCATGTCCTGCCTGATTACCTCTCCCCAATACTTCTTAGGCCTTCCTCTACCTCTTCTCGTACCCACCACGGCCAACCGCTCACACCTCCTCACCAGGACATCAAAGCTTCTCCTCTGCACGTGCCCGAACCATCTGAGCCTCACTTCCCGCATCTTGTCATCCACAGGGGCCACGCCCACCTTCTTCCGAATATCTTCATTCATAATCTTGTCTATCCTAGTGTGCTCGCACATCCACCTCAGTATCCGCATCTCTGCTACCTTCATCCTCTGGATATGGGAGTTCTTAACCGGCCAACACTCTGCCCCATACAACATGGCCGGTCTAACCACAGCTCTATAAAACTTACCTTTGAGTATCGGTGGCACTTTCTTATCACACAAGACTCCAGATGCAAGCCTCCATTTCATCCAGCCCGCCCCTATACGGTGAGTGACGTCCTCGTCGATGTCTCCGTCCCCCTGAATCATCGACCCAAGGTACTTGAAGCTATCTCTCTTGGGGATGACCTGTGATCCAAGCCTCACGTCCCTGCCTACTTCCCTCGACTCAGCGCTAAACTTGCACTCCAGGTACTCTGTCTTAGACCTGCTCAATTTGAAACCCTTAGACTCGAGAGTCTGTCTCCACACCTCCAATCTCTCGTTAACACCGACCCTCGTCTCATCAGTTAGAACTATGTCATCGGCAAATAACATGCACCATGGCACATCCCCTTGAATATGGTGTGTCAATGCATCCATCACCAAGGCAAATAAGAACGGGCTAAGCGTAGAGCCTTGGTGTAATCCCATAACAACCGGGAAATGCTCCGAGTCGCCTCCCACAGTCCTAACCTTAATCTTAGCTCCATCATACATGTCCTTGATCGCTCTTATGTAGGCTACCGGCACGCCCTTTGCCTCAAGACATCTCCAGAGCACCTCCCTAGAAACCTTGTCATACGCTTTCTCCAAGTCAATAAACACCATGTGCAGATCCTTCTTCTTATCCCTGTACTGTTCCACCAACCTCCTAATAAGGTGGATAGCTTCCGTAGTGGAGCGGCCCGGCATGAACCCAAACTGATTGTCGGATATAGACGTCGTCTTCCTCACCCTCACCTCCACCACCCTCTCCGAGTCTTTCATGGTCTCTACCATATTCCTAAATACAAATTAAACGGTAGTAATTTATGTACGTTGGATTCTACTTCAATATCGAGATTTGCCATTTGATTAACTGCTTATCTCACTATCAAATTTAAAATAGTATAAAGAGGAAGAAAAGCCTATGGGAATATATAGCAGTAATAAATGCAAATGATAAAAACTCAGGTCCACACACCATAACAATCTACCTTTTGTCAAACACAAGACAGTTGGTCTTAAAGCTACTTTCCTCCCAATTTATTTATTAATTCAGAGAAAAAGATTAAACTTGCACCTTGAAAACATGGGCTTTCTACTTTAATCACGAAATTCTTATAGACAATATTCAAGTGATCTGGTAAAATGCAACATTATCAAATGACCTACAAAATTTATAGAAATGACACCAGGTAGCCACTTTAAAGGGCTGTTATTTAGAAATTAGTCAGTACATCCTGAATTTCAGTTTTTCAGGACAATATCCTGAAGTTAAGATTTTTAGTTTAAAATTTCAGGAGAAAATAAGTACTGGCTAATTTCTAAATAGCATCCTTTAGAATGGCTATCCCCACAAAATTTTGGACCAAGAACTACCCAACTTCTTTTTGTTTACCCTTTGTTTAGCCATCATCGGAACAATTGGCATCATTCTTTGGTCAAGAAAGAGGCTTTTTTGCTGCTTATCCTCCTCGTTTGCCTTCTCATGAACTGGCTGGAAGAGTAACTTAGTCCAAAATATGTGGTGAGATAGAAAAAATTCCTCCACTCTCTCAATTAGCTAGAGGTCTCGAATTCTAACTCTTGGAACAGAGAAATCCTCGTAGGAAGCTCTCTCTATGCAATGTATGCAAATTTAGATTAGTCGAGCCAATGAATCTAGGTTTAGTAGATGGTTAAACCTGAAAAAGAACGGGAAAAAAATGAAGTCCAAAATGATGATAATGCAATTTGACCTTAGAGTCAATTTTTCACCAGGCGGCGGCGCAAAGTAACGGAGTTGTAATTTAGTAAGTGAATAAGGACCAACAATGTCACATGTCAATCAAATGCATGACAAGTACACATCCTTAATTAACAGCATAAAAATTTCGAATCAAATCAATCTCCATCTTTGTTAAAATTAATGAGAGTTCCTAGAAATGTTTATTGGAGCTTCGTACTTTTGTAATACTCTCTCTATTTCAATTTAGATGACACATTTCGCTTATTGAAAGTAAATTTAACTAAACGTTAAAGTTAAATCATATTAGTTTAACTTAATATTTTAAAATTAAAATTTGGATATTCAAAAACTATACGAGACTTACTATAAGTTGCAATTTTCTCATATCAATATGATAAAATTATATATTTTAAAATGTTGGTCAAACTTAACACCGGTTCATGACTCTCGATAAATGAAATATATCATCTAAATTGAAAACAACAGACTATGTCCGCCAACTGGCTACATCACTCGCATTTGACATTACTTCCCTGGCCACGGACATTTCTCGATAAATGAAATGTGTATTGAAAACAACGGACCGTGTCGCATTTGACATTTACCCTAATATGTTTTCTATAAATAGACTTGATTCTCTCTACGTACTTGCCATCCCACCCCATTCTTAACACTACACTCATCACTATATATTCACCAACGGTAAAGAATATGATCAACAAAGCCACTCCATTGCTCTTTTTGCTGCTTGCTGTAATAATATTAAGCACTTTAACTCACGTTCAGAGCGATCATGTGTTGCCAGAGACGGCGGTTTTCGACACCGGAGGGTTGAGCAGAGACAGCTTTCCAAAGGGATTTGTGTTTGGAACATCAACTTCTGCTTATCAAGTAGAAGGTGCAGCCAGTAAAGATGGCCGTGGACCTAGTGTTTGGGACACTTTCATTAAAATACCTGGTATACATAAATGATCTTCCATTTCTACTCCTCTCTTTTTTTCTCTTATGTCGTGATTTTTATTTTTATTTTTTTTGGACGATTTTGATAAGCTGAAATTTGAGTTTTTACTTGGTGTTAAAACAGGACGTGAGCCCAATAATGCCAGTGGAGAGGTCTCTGCGGACCAGTACCACCGTTATAAAGTAAGTTTACATGTATTCTGCCAAGGGTCAATTTCTACGTTAATTAGTGTATTTACTATTCTTTGTGATAATTATGAGTCCGGGAGTTAATATAAATATACATATTCTACAAAAAAATATATGTTGTTTCTATACATGTAATTCAAGGAAAATATAATAGGCATATTTGCACCCATAGTCAGATTCCCTTTGTACCGCTGTATTCTTTTGTCTAAATTCTTAAACTTTCCGGTGTCACTAACAGCTTGTTTGGATGGTTGTTTGGTGTCGTTTTCTTTTTATAATGTATCGTATTTTATTGTACTACATTGTATTGTATTGTTTGATGAATATAACGTTTGGATAGATTGTATTGTTTGTTGTCGTTTTGTGATGTCATGTTAGAACATGCGCAGCGGAAGCAAGCAAACAATCCAGGCATCAAATACATCTAAACTAGACAACGCAATAATAACGAGATTAGAAGCACTAGCCTCTTGAAATAATTGCACAGATCTTCCAAACAGCAAGAATCCAGGGCTGCAGTCTTCTGCTATTTGCCCAGTAGAACCTTGGACGATTTTTGCTTTTGGGTGAGCAAGAACAATACAACTCTAAAAGGTGAGTTATTGGGTGAAATTAGTCTTACTTTAATAGAGTTATTTTTGGCCGAAATTGTGCTCCAAAAACGTGTAGGATTCTCCTTCTACAAGTAGAATCCTACTCCAACTCTATTAGATGACTTTTCTCCCAAGTCACTTTTTACCCAAGTCTTGTCCAGGTTTTTACTAGGTATAACAGGGACCACAGAAATAATAAGAGACTACCAATTATAGCATTAATTGGAAATTAGCATGAATTAATTCTTACTATAATTAATTGCAATTTATTCCACTAAAAACTGCAATTGAACTCCTCAANCAAATCTCAATTCCAATCGCCAAAAAAGGAAAGCAGAGCAAATGTTCAAGGCCACAGGTTGAGTTTTCATGTGGTGTAGGAACAAAGATTGATGAAATTAGTAAGTACTAAAAAGGATAGTAAACTCAAACTACAATTTGCATATAGAATGAATTCTCAATAAACAATAGTAGATCTTTCCATGAGTTACCTGAATCACAGGGAGAGTAGGTAATTGCAGATCATGGCGCACATGCTTGAAGAAGCTCTCCAATCTGCGCTTATACATTTTGGCATCCTCAAGTGTCTTTGTATCACTCTCACCTTGGTACCACAACAATGCCCTTACCCTTCCGCCGCATCGAGTGGCCGCCTTTGTCCTCCTTATCATCTGTTTGTAAAGGAAACCCCCAGGAGCCCATTCAGTAATACTCGTTCCTCCAACGGCACAAGGAACCAACCCAATCACTCCAACACTTGGATCCCTCTTCAAAACTGTATTGGCAAATGGCATCCCTGGACCAATCCCACAAGTGTTGTTCACATCTATGTCTTTGTGAAGGGGTTCTTGAGCCTCAACCCATGTAAGTCCTCCGCTGAGTCGGAGGATTGATGGGTTGGCCTCGCATTCACGTGGGATGACACCATCCCACGTCTCATTAGCCACGCCAGGGCGGTTAGAGTGATTAATCACGCCGCCTCGGCCGGAAATGTTGCTCTGCCCGGCTAAAATGAATATGTTTTTAACCAGTGAACAATTTGCTAGATCTGCTGTGCTTACCCATCTGGCGTGTGCTAAAAGCACCAATAGAAGATAAGGGAGCATTGTTTTTCTGTAAACCATTGATAAAAATTTGAAACTTCAAAAAACATTTATAGATAAGATCTAGAAAGACCCGTACTGCTTTATTCCATCCTACTTTATCAGCTACAGCCCCACCAACTGTTCAATAACACTAGGAGACAAAATTCTGAGCGGTGCAAGTAGTTCCTCTTAAAACCTTTGCCTATTAGCAATATTTTATAACTTTGTGATATTAAATTTATCACGAATTGATCTTAATCATTCTCATTTTTATAACCTTATTACTGGTGGTGAGGAAGCAAATTTTGATTTATTTGTAAGACTTGTTAATTAGGCAGTCTAAAAGATGCAACTCTGAGATTTAACCCCGATTGATTTAATAGTCATGTCGAGCTGCATTATCAAACAGGCATTTGGATTTAACTCTCATTATATTAGATTAATAGTGTACGGTACAATAACAAAGTGGGAAAATCAGACACGTCTGCTATACATGAATTGGAAAAGAAAAAAAAAAGCAATGCACATTAAAGGAGAAATGAGCAACAAAAGCAGCAAAGGGATAAAATTAAAAAGAATAGCATCCAACCTCACCGGGAACCATAGCAGGTGAGTAGATATCCATCTTTTAGAACTTGTTAAATTCTACATTTAGCGCATTTTTACGATTAGAATTAGGGGTTTTTTAGTTTGGGATTTTTCAGAGAAAATGATGCATGCTCCCTTCGAAGTGGAGACGGTAAGAATCGGAGGGGTTAGAGAGGATAGACAGAAACAGCTGGGAAGACCACTGGAATATAATGCGGCAAACGGAACGTGGAACAAAATAAGGATCCCAAAAAAAAAAAAAAAACCTACACTAGAAATATTGGTACACCACTAAAAAAAGAAAAAAATATAGTATTAAGTAAGAATTGATTCCTGTTCTTTTAGGTAAATAAAAGAGTATTCAACCAAGTGAACCATTCAAATTTTTCAAGGCATGGGTGCAGTGAATAATATTAGACCAATTCTTAAAAATACATACATAAAATACCTAATTTGACAGAAAGACCATAGGTTCACGTGCCCCATAATTTGGATTATATCTGCCCGAGTATATCATGAAATTTTCAATCTTGCAACAAAAATTTCATATGACGAGTCTCAACTCCTACTCACCAAAAGATCTACACCTTGAGCCTTCCACTTGAGGAGAAAAGCAGGAAAATAAACGAAACAGAAAGTAGACAAATACACAACTATCAAGAAATGTACCATGAGTTTAATAATAATAATTATTCAAAAAATACGCTGAAACTTGTACCGGTGAAGATGGCATTGATTTCACTTGAAATTAATCTCATTGGAGTAGATTTTTTTTCAGCTTAGATAGCAAATATGTTAGTTTCGAGGTGCCGCAACCGTGGATTTGGATATTGGGGTTGTTCTTCAAAGGCAGAATGTTATTCCTATGTACACAAAAATTGGAGATGTGGCAATTTGTTTTTTCTATGTCCTCACTTCCCTCCCACTCTAGTTTTCTCATGGTTCGTTGCTGAAGATGGTAAGCACACAATTTTGTCCAACACCAATTGATTATCAACTCTCCATTTAGCGCTCCAACGGGTTTTACATTCGATTGATAAAAACTCGGACAAGTCATATCAAGAATGATTGTCTCCCTTCGACTCCACGTATAGTGATCATCTTCTAAGATCCATGTATACATTGTTGTACCAGTCATCAGGGGCGGATCTATTCTACGAGGTCGGGGTGCCACGCCACCCGCTCGCTTTGCTAAAAATTTCACTATGCATGTAATATATCTGTGTGAAAATGGTTATATTAAAGAAACGGCACCCGAAATTAACAAAGTCGATGAGTGTGCCAGTGGTTCAGCGTCTCTTCTAAAGGTTGTCATTGACCTCGGTAACGCGAGATCGATTCCCTGAAGGAGCGTTTACTTTGTTTCTCTCAATTTTTTCCTTTTTTCTACTAAGGTTTTCCTTTATTTTCAGTTGGGCCCTAGGGCCTCACCTCTTTTTCCTTTTTCTTCGTTTTCTTTTCCTTTTTTTCTTCCTTTTATTTGCTAAGTTTCTCTCTTTTTCTTTAAGTTTTTATGACTTTTGTACAATCTTTATTTTGTTTCTATTTTTTATGATTATACCTTACTTCATGAATTACTTTTTCCAAGTTAGGCATATAATGTCTCTTTTTTTTTAATGACACAATATTAATTTAAATATTAGAGTATTATTGGAACTGTCTTTTCTATTAGCTTTTGAAAAAAATAACTTGATTAATAGTCGTTTTGAGTTGATTATTATAGGTTTGAACGTTGAAGGTTTTGCTTTAAACATATTATCATATAATTCGACAATTAACATGTAAAAAATAACCCAAGAACGTTAAAAGTAAATTAATCTTGTCAAACAAAGAATATGTAGTATTCAACTATTTTTTAAGCAAAAAATTCATTGGAGACGCTCTTTCACGTATCTTTTGTTATATATATATATATATATATATGAGCCTAAATCGAACTTATTTGCTTTGTGAATGAAAGACTTATTCGAGTAAACTATAAACTAACCGAACCGACCCATCCTTCCAATTCGGTCTTGTAGCTAGTTGTAGGTAATATTTAGAGGCATAAGCATAAATTTTCATAAATAGCGTCAGCATTCGAAAAAGTGAACAAATGAATAAACACCTATAATAACAAAGTCAATTTTAGTATTTATATCCAATATTTTTATTTTATCTATTATTTATATATCATATATTTAGTAAAAAATTTTGGGGAAGTGATGTCCTGTGACACTGCTTGGTGTCATATATATCCGCCCTGGATATACTATATGCATAAAGTAGTGGCACCCGCAACCTCCGATTCCTGAATCCGCCTCTGTGTGTGGTATGGATGTAGCTTTTTGGCAGCACGTACAGACACACCTATTACATTTTGTCTACAACTATACATATATTATGCGTACATTTGTCACAAAAAATAGTCGAGGGGTAAGCGTACTTTTTAATTATCCACGGGTTTAAAATGCTGGATTTGTCTCTACTTAACAATATTCGATATGGATTTGTTATATTGAACTTTTTTTTTTAGCAGGCATTACTCCATATGTTAATCTTAATCACTACGATTTACCTCAAGCACTTCAAGATAAGTACAAGGGATGGTTGAGTCATGAAGTCGTGTAAGTACAGTCGTACCTCTCTATAACAGCATCGTTATGTAACAATCATTCACTATAAAAATTAAGTTTCTTTGGAACCATCTTTCATGTTATGTTATAATATATGTTGTTTATAACAACACTTCGCTATAACAACTAAAAATATTTTGAACAAATAAGGCTGTTATAGAGAGGTTTGACTGTATATCAAGAAAATATACCCCACATGATTTCTTGTGTTGATGAATAAGATAAGCTAAGGTTACAACCTTGTTACTTCTTTGTTCTGAAAATGCTTTTGCTATTTAAATCTTGCAGGAAAGATTTTACTGATTATGCAGAATTTTGCTTCAAAACATATGGAGACAGAGTAAAGAATTGGTTCTCATTTAATGAACCAAGAGTTGTTGCTGATTTAGGGTATAACACTGGATACTTTGCACCTGGTAGGTGCTCCAAAGCATTTGGCAATTGTACATCAGGGGATTCTGCAACTGAGCCATATATTGTTGCACATAATCTAATCTTGAGCCATGCTGCTGCAGCTCAGAGATATCGCGTAAAGTATCAAGTAATAATCCTTTTTTTGGATTTAACTTATATACACTAATAATGTAAGAATTTTACGCTATCGTGTATTTTAATATGTTGACAAGAGTGGGTTGCTTCTAGTGGTGAGCACCCTCCACTTCCAACCAAGAGGTTGTGAGTTCGAGTCACCCCAAGAGCAAGATGGGGAGTTCTTGGAGGGAGGGATGCCGAGGGAGTTCTTGGAATTATACTGGTTGTTGTTGTTGCTTTATTTGGATATCGTACGCCATATTTCAACTCAAGACATACTAGGAGAAGATGAGCAAGTTTTAACTTCATCTTCTAATGGCAATCACAGGAGAAACAGAAGGGAAAATTTGGAATTATCTTGGATTTTGTTTGGTTTGAACCTCTGACCAAATCCAAAGCTGACAATTATGCAGCTCAAAGAGCAAGAGACTTTGAATTGGGATGGTAAGAATCTGCAAATATGGCACTACATTGATTAATACTATTGCAAAATTTTATTTGGACTTTATTATACAGGTTTTTGCATCCTCTAGTATATGGAGAGTACCCCAAAACCATGCAAAATATTGTTGGAAATCGGTTACCCAAATTCACAAAAGAAGAGGTTAAGATGGTCAAAGGGTCAATTGATTATGTGGGCATAAACCATTATACTACCTTCTACGCATATGATCGCCATCTATCCAAACCAAAAGCCCTTGGCTACCGACAGGATTGGAACTGTGCATTTGCTTGTAAGATACAAATATATATTAGTTTCACTTCTTTCTTTTAAAGATTTTATTACTTTTTAATTCATTTCTTGACCTGATGCAGATGATCGGAAAGGCGTACCAATTGGTCCTAGGGTAAGCACATTGAATTTAATGTTTTTGTAAGTTGTTGCCATGTAACTAGGAGGTCACTGGTTCGAGCTGTAGAAACAGACTCTTACATAAATGCAGGGTAAGGTTACGTATAATAGACCCTTGTGGTCCGGCCTTCTCTGGACTCAGTGACTAAGCTAGGAATTTCCCAAGGGTGTTCAAATTTGAAAGAAGTGAAAAAATTCCTGACAAAGAGTATTCAATATGTGTTATATACCTCTAAAACGTAATATTTTACCTATATACACAGTGTAATTTTTTGACGCCTTATGACCATGTGGCTTCGTCCCTGTCCGGATCCCGTGCATAACGGGAGTTTAGTGCACCGGTGTGCTCTTTTTACCTCAAAAAAGACTATATTCCCAACTGTATGGCTAATTCCATCTTTATTTCGAATGAATGTAGGCGCATTCCGACTGGCTCTATATTGTGCCGTGGGGTCTCTACAAAGCTGTCAACTATGTAAAAGAACACTATGGAAATCCTACCATCATTTTATCAGAAAATGGTATACTTAATTAACTAGTACAATGTTTCCAGACCAATTTAAAAGGAATTCTGAGGACTAACTATAGGTGATTTTTCAGGTATGGATTATGCAGGCAACATTTCCCTTCCTGAAGCTCTGCATGACACTAAAAGGATTGATTACTACAGAAGCTATTTAGCTGAACTAAAGAAGACTATCGATAAAGGAGCTAATGTCATAGGCTATTTCGCGTGGTCATTGCTCGACAACTTTGAATGGAGACGGGGTTATACTTCTAGATTTGGTATAATCTATGTTGATTACAGAACACTCAAGCGATATCCGAAGATGTCAGCATATTGGTTCAAGCAATTACTTCAACGCCATATGCATTAAGCTCAGACTTTGCCTCCTGTATTTGCTTTCTCTTTTAAATAGTTTGCTTTGTATAGGAAATGCGTGTTTAGAGTAATTGTCCCCCGTAAGTTGGCTTGGTGATCTCTTCTTAGAGGCTAGAATTTCTAGTCCTGGTAGTTTTATAGAACATCATATAGCCTTCCAGCAATATACACGGGCACTGTAGTTTCATGATTCGTAATATTTCCATGATTCCAACATTTCCACAGTTGAAATCGAGATCATCTCGCTTATCAGATTCCATTGTGGAAGACACAACTTTTCTGATGATTTCGCCATGATATACCTGATCCATGCATAATATCATGAAAAATGGATACAATTTTTTTACTACTACTTAGTATTAGCAATAGGTCTCTTCAACTACTTCTGATGAGGTTTGAACTGCCAACCAACTCTTTCGACTTGAGAGTCATCAAAAGAATGAATGACCGCTAGAGGGGAAAAGCGATAGACATTAGTTCCCTACTACGTCTTTGTTAGGTGTTGTTCCGATAGAAATTGAATGACCACTAGAAGGGGAAAGCATTTATAAGTCTTGAATCACTGCAAAAACTGTTCTCTTTTCTGTCATTCAATGGCTCTTATCTGCCGTACAATCAAGATTCAACTGTCTCTAACAAATGTACATAAAATTGAAGACAAGTTTGCAAAATCTCATGTTCACAGAATGAACAATAACCTATGGCTAAGAGTGCCGATTTTCATGTCCTTTTGTATGCACAACCAAAATAGTGGTACTAATAAGTAAGAAACCAAACAAGGGAAGAAGACTAATTTTGCCTTTGAACTATTTGAAATGTGTTAATTTTGTTCTCCGTCTCATTTTTGGCCTAAAATTGCTCTCACTGTTAGCTAGGTAGCTCGAAATGCCTCTCCACTAACGGTTAAAAAACTACTAATATGACAAAAGTCGAGTCCATTATTCAAATGGTCACTGAACTATTCAAAATTATCTCCTAAAGTCACTTTTCTTTTGTTTGTAACAACAAAGTCACTGAACTATGCATATTGCACTCAGAAGGTCACTCAACTAGATTTTTTAAATTTTGGATTGCCAAATACCTATTTTACCCTCTAAATTATAAACATTTATCTTCTTATTTTTTTTAAACTTTTTAATATTATGATTTTCCTCTTTTTAATTTATATTACGAACTTACCTATAGAATAAATAAATATAATTTATAAATTAAAAAAATAAAAAGTACTTGAGCATTTATAATGCTGGAATAACAAAATAATGAGCGTAGTAAAAAAATTAATTAGAATAATTTGTTAGTAATAATAATTTTAGTATTAACAACAAAAATTCAAAATTTATTTACACAATTCAGAATGAAAGAAAATAAAGGTTGTAAAATACATATTCCATGCACGTAATATAAAATTAATTATTTAAATACATGTATTTTTATAATACACGTTATATATTCTTGAAAATTATGCTCAATTATATTATTATGTTTCTACCAACTTTCCGACGACACAAAGTTATGCCACCGGAAAGCAATGGGACTATCTGTATAGGATAAAATATGCTATGTTAAGTCGTGCATGAAATATATAAAATATAATTGAGCATAATTTTCAAGAATATATAATGTATATTATAAAATACCTTTATTTAAATAATTATTTTTATATTACGTGCATGGAATATATATTTTACTATCTTTATTTTCTTTCATTCTGAATTGTGTAAATAAATTTTTAATTTTTTTTATTACGAACAAATTATTTTAATTAATTTTTTTACTATGCTCACTATTTTGTTATTCCAGCATTATAGATGCTTAAATAGTTTTTATTTTTTAATTTATAAATAATATTTATTTATTCTATAGGTAAGTCCATAATATAAATTGAAAAGGGAAAATCATAATATTAAAAAGTTTTAAAAAAATAAATAAGATAAAATGTTTATAATTTAGAGGGTAAAATAGGTATTTGGCAATCCAAAATTTGGAAAATCTAGTTGAGTGACCTTCTGAGTGCAATAGGCATAGTTCAGTGACTTTGTTGTTGCAAACGAAAGAAAAGTGACATTAGGAGATAATTTGAGATAGTTGAGTGACCATTTGAGTAATTGACTCGACAAAAACCATCATAAAAATTAATTAGGATTGAAACGCAATATAGATTGCAACACTAAATACAAGCCCCTACATACTCACATCTAGGGCGGTGCATAATTTGGTAAATACTGAATTATCGTATCGAAACCGAAAATTTTAGTATTCGATATTTGATATTTTGGTATTCAGTATGGTATTTGGTTTAAGTTTAAAAAAATGGTATTAGGTATTTTAAAATGAAATACCGAAATACATATAAGAAATCTAAAATTTTACTTTCCTTTATTCTCTAAATTCATCAATTAACTCTAAGCAAGTAACAAGATATTCCTCTAAGTTTTGTCTCTCTAGGTTGGTATTGTATGAGTCAATATTAGGTCGAGTTTAGTGAATGCAAACGGACGAGCTGAGGCCGAGGTCGAAGCCAATTGCGGTCCAGTGGCGAGGAGTCGCCCAGAGAGAGAGACCAGTGCCAAGGTCGAGTAGAGAACAAACAGCAGCAACAGTTAGAATATTCTTAGGATTATGAATAGGAAAATTCCCCCCAATTGTACTTTCTTAGGTTTTCTAGGAATATCTCTTATAAATAGGAAGAGAGAGGGAACAAAAAGGGGGCTTCTAGACTTTTCTGAGGAGAACATCTTGTAAATGGTTGACTATCAAGAATATACAAAAAGCTTGTCTTCTCTCCTCTATTTGATTCCATTACTAAACATTCCTCTTTTATTCACGATTCATGAACACTTTGTTCATTTCCATAATCTGTTGTCACACGCAATAGCCAGAAGAAGGAATCCTCTATGTAATTCAACATTTGGGTGACAAATTCCTTCTTATTACATTTAATGCCATTTGTCACATTTATTGCATGTTTTCCTTCTCATATTTATTGATAGTCATTGAGCATTAACTTGGCATTCATTGGCTTGAATACGGCCCCGTACCATCCAAATTATTGAACTTCAGATCTAGGATCTTATTACATTTAACTAGGATTCACCCTTTATCTACTTATTAAATTGGTTTAACAAAAAGGGCCTAAAAAATTTTGGTCAAACAATTTGGGCGCTGTCTGTGGGGAGTTCCTAGTTAAAAAGTTTAGTTTCTTCTAGATCTAAAAAAACAACAACAAAAGCTTCCTTTTTCTTGTTTGCACAAGCTAACAATAGCAGGAAAAGGAGAGGAAAGACTGAAAGCAGTGATGGGTATCACTACTAAGACGAGGAGAATGTGACGTCGAGCGCCTCACCCAAGCAAAGTGACTCACCTCCTCCCCATGGGAGTGTAACCGCTTCACATGAGAAGGAGCCTCCACGTCCACGACGGAGGAAGCGCCGCCTGCAGTGAAAAAGTTATTGGAGGCATGGCTGACAAGTACCCTAAACAGTATACTCGACAAACCCGCTCAAGGGGCGAGTAGGAACACCGCACGAGTTGACACCCCAACAACAATCAACAAGCGACACGCTCTTCCCCCGACAGGTAACACTCACACCGTTGTTGATGCAGGTAACGACGCCCTCGTAGCTATTCTGAAGAAAATGGAAGAAATGGAGAATGAGAATAAAGCACTCCGCAACCATATCATACTATAAACATCCGGGGTAATCATTTAGTCACATAACCCTAAGGGGGGAACTGACATATCTTTTATCTTACATCAATAGCTGCTTCTTATAGTAGCTTACTAGTGTGGTACTTCTAGTTCTGATTTGAATAAATCTAAACAACTTAAAATCATTCCCTGAAATTCACTATTGGCTGCTCTGGGTTCTCATGGCATACATCATATCTTCTAGTCATTTGCATGAGTTGTACGAAATCACATCTTTGGTAATAACAAACGTTTTTGATTCCTAGGTACTTTACCCTTAGGCTTTTTTCTGTCCAAAACTATAGTGACCAATGTTAGGGTCTGATATCTGAACTATTATCATCTAACTTGTGGCTCCATTTCCAAGAATTAAATGAAGTTGTTCTAGGAGGTAAAACACATACGAATACACTACCATGCACAAACTTATCCTTCAAAGTATACCATCATCTGATAAATCACTTCCCGCGCCACCGGTGAGTCTTGGTCTTAATCCAGACCTAAAATATGCGAAGGTTTCGCTATAATCACTGTTACTTACATTTTCTTTGAGAACCCATATGCATCACTGTATACTCACCAGCCACCAAAACTTTTGATACACTAAAAACTTGGAGATCTGGCAACTGAATAACTAATAACTGGTATTGAACGAATACAATTGATACGGGTTGTATTCGTTGCGCTACGGACTACCTGTATCGTTGAGCGTTTGAATCAAGTGATATAAGTTAGTAACAATTAAACAGCAGCTATGAATAGTAATTAGGCAAATTGTAGCTATTAGGTTCTAAACNACTTACGTTTTTCCAAGTTAGGTCATATAATGTCTCGTTTTTTTTTTTATGACACAATGTTAATTTAAATATTAGTGTATTATTGGAACTGTCTTTTCTATTAGCTTTTGAAAAAAATAACTTGATTAATAGTCGTTTTGAGTTGATTATTATAGGTTTGAATGTTGAAGGTTTTGCTTTAAACATATTATCATATAATTCGACAATTAACGTTAAAGGTTAATTAATCTAGTCAAACAAAGAATATGTAGTATTCAACTATTTTTTGAGCAAAAAATTCATTGGAGACGCTCTTTCACGTATTTTTTGTAACTTATGAACCTAAATCGAACTTATTTGCTTTGTGAATGAAAGACTTATTCGAGTAAACTATAAACTAACCGAACCGACCCATCCTTCCAATTTGGTCTTGTAGCTAGTTGTAGGTAATATTTAAAGGCACGCATAAATTTTCATAAATAGCGTTAGCATTCGAAAAAGTGAACAAATGAATAAATACCTATAATGACAAAGTCAATTTTTGTATTTATATCCAATATTTTTATTTTATCTATTACTTATATATCATATATTTAGTAAAAGATTTTGGGGAAGTGATGTCCTGTGACACTGCTTGGTGTCATATATATCCGCCCTGGATATACTATATGCATAAAATAGTGGCACCCGCAACCTCCGATTCCTGAATCCGCCTCTGCCAGTCATGGAAAACGAAAACGTGCAGAATGACACATGACCTTCAATTTCAAAGAGGTGCATGTTTTCATGTGATCTGTTCTTTAAAACTTTGATATCACATTTTTTCCCCGGATGAGATAGCGCATCAAATTCCTCATTTTTTATGTCAAATATCACGATAGACTCTTCACAAGCAGGAATTCTAAACAAAGAATCATCTGTTGAAAAACGACACTGAACCATCCAATAAATAGCGTCCTTTACTATTACAGGAAATCCGTAATCGAAAGGAAAGAAATGGCGGGTGGGACAAAGGAAGACTTTTTCCAGCCTGTTTCCGAATTCAGATTATTAGACACCAATAAGTCAAGCCTAAGCATCGTGAATTCTATACTTTTCAAACCTCGTACCCATAGCAGATAATGTTCTTTAGTGACTGGATGAGAAAAGAATGCACAAATTGAACGAAATGGGAGGCCAAAGGTAAGTTGTTCTTGGGTGATAGGGTTGATGACACTATACGTGAAAGTTTGATATTCTGAATGTCTAAAGAAGAGCAAGCCATTGTGCGAAAACTGGAGGCTAGGAACGGAATACTTTCTATAAGTACCTTTTAGCTTTGAAATCGCTCGAATCTTCTTACTACTAATTCTCTGATGCTCTTCGTCCCAATCCTCGAGAAATAGTAGATTATTTGGAGCTTTTCCAAATGATATCTGCTGGACAACCATAATAGGAACAGCGCCACAGATACAAGTCGTTGAAATGTGGTGTTGATATTAAGAAGTTCCAATGCAGATAAGTTCGCAACAGAGTAGGTCTTCTGCTGGAAGTCTGCTCAGAATATCCATCCATATGTCATCCGGAAGAGGTTTACAATGCTCTGTTGGAATATAAGATAAGCAAGATCGAACCATTATGAAACTGTTTGGTCTGTTTCTTTGGTGAAAGGAATGATTAAAAATAAGAAAAAGGTTGTTGAATAACTCTAGCAATCTTGAATGACGTGGAGCATAATTAGGACTCCTTGATAGACATTGAATTCTATCAAATCATCGTGCGGGTTGTTAAAGAAGAAATATATACACTTATCAACTAAATCGTGTTGGAAGTGTCCAACTTAAATAGCGCTAAAGTAACCAATAACGTTAATAGGGGTTTTCATACCAATTGAGTCCAAAACGTATTTGGAGAAATGAAAGGAGCAATTAACAAATTCTAGTGACACAAGTAAGGCTGTATTGTGGTTCGGGCCCGGGCCTAAATGGGCCAAACGGGCCTGGGCTTAGGCAGGCCGGGCCTAACGGGTCAAATGAGTGGAACCGGCTCACTGCGGTCCTAAGCCCACATGGTCCCGAGTTCGGCCCGCATGCCGAAACATGCCTAACGGGCTTTTTCGTTCCGGACTATTTTTTTTTTATTTTTTTTTTATCTAAGGCAATTTCGTGTAAACTATATATGTATATACTAATAAATGCTTATATATAGCTATATAAATATATATAGTATATATAGTATGTATAATATGTATATATAATTAAAAACATAGCCGTTTGACCCGGTTGAACCGGCCCAGGCCCGCCTGCCGGTCCCGGGCTAAACGGTCCCGGGCTCGCGGGCTTTTTGGTAAGGACCGGCCCACTGTGGGCTTTTGCACCACTACAGACCGGGCCCGTTTGGCCCGCGGTCTCGTGCCGGTCCCGGGCCGTCGCAGGACCACGATACAGCCTTAGACACAAGGAACGATTACCGAATTTCCATATACGATACCTCCGTTTTTCTAATCTAACGTGGATGACTGTTATTCCGTAAAGAACGCTTTGGTAGATTACTAAATTTATTCCGTAGAAGTTTTAATTACTTCTAGTTTTTTTCTCAAATAATTACTTCTAATTAACTTACTGAAAAAATTGCAGAAAATGCCTCTCATTAGGAAGTAGAATGACTTGTTAGCTGAATATTGGTGGTACCCCACTCATCAGGTTTTATTTGGATCTGCTTAATAGTATGCGGGTGTATTTGGTATGATACAAAATATTACTGCTACACTATTTATCAGAGAAGAATAAATCACTTGTATTATCTTGGACGAATGTTGTTACAACAACAACAACAACACAGTAATAATCTCACTAGTAGGGTCTGGGGAGGATAGAGTGTACGCAGACCTTACCCCTACCCATGAGGATAGAGAGGCTGTTTCCGGAAGACCCTCGGCTCAAAAACAAAAGATCTGTAACAACAACAGAAAACATACAAATAAGATCAGCTTCATAAGTGACAACAAATAAGTGGGAAGGACAATAGTTATGGCAATAATAAAAATTGAAAATAAACTATAAAATAAAGTAAAAAAATAATAAACAAATTAAATAGAAAGGGTGATGGAACAATAACCGCTAGCAGTCCTATATAAAACACTATCAGACTAGCCAGAACAACGAAGAAAAACGCTCAACTACCCCCTAATTAACCTACAACCCTAATGCTCGATCTCCATACCTCCCTATCCAGGGCCATATCCTCGGAAATCTGAAGTTGCGCCATGTCTTGCCTTATCACCTCGCCCCAATATTTCTTAGGCCGCCCTCTACTTCTCCTTGTACCTGTCAAAGCCAACCGTTCACACCTCCTAACCGGGGCATCTAGGCTCCTCCTCCGCACATGCCCGAACCATCTAAGCCCTGCTTCTCGCATCTTGTCGTCTATGGAACCTACGCCCACCTTCTCCCGAATATCTTCATTCCTAATCTTATCCAGCTGCCTAGTGTGCCCGCACATCCATCTCAACATCCTCATTTCGGCTACTTTCATCTTCTGGATATGAGAATTCTTGACTGGCCAACACTTAGCCCCATACAGCATGGCCTAGTCACCGCTCTATAGAACTTACCTTTAAATTTCAGTGGCACCTTCTTGTCGCACAGGACTCCAGACGCTAACCTCCATTTCATCCATCCCACCCTGATACGGTACGTGACATCCCCGTCGATCTCCCCATCTCCTTGGATAATAGACCCTAGGTACTTGAAACTCTCTCTCTCTTAGGGATGACTTGCGAGTCAAGCCTCACCTCCCCGTCTGCTTCCCCGGCACATCGCTGAACTTGCACTCCAAATATTCCGTCTTGATCCTACTTAACTTGAAACCTTTAGCTCCAGGACCTGCCTCCATACCTCCAGTCTTTCATTAACGCCGCCTCTCGTCTCATCAATCAGAACTATATCATCAGCGAACAACATACACCATGGCACCTCCCCTTGAATATGGTGTGTCAATGCGTCCATTACTAGGGCAAATAAGAACGGGCTGAGCGCAGATCCTTGGTGTAATCCTATAACTACTGGAAAGGGCTCCGAATCACCTCCCATAGTCCTAACCCGAGTCTTAGCTCCATCATATAAATCCTTTATCGCCCTAATATAAGCTACCGGCACACCTTTCACCTCCAGGCATCTCCAAAGAACGTCCCTGGGGACCTTGTCATACGCCTTCTCTAGATCAATGAACACCATGTGCAGATCCCTATTCCTATCTCTATACTGTTCCACCAACCTCCTGATAAGATGGATAGCTTCTGTAGTAGAGCGACCAGGCATGAACCCGAACTGCTTTTCTGATATAGATACCGCTTTTCTTACCCTCCCTTCCACCACCCTCTCCCAAACTTTCATGGTATGACTTAGTAACTTTGTACCCCTATAGTGGTAACAATTCTGGATATCCACTTTTTTATTGTACAACGAAATCATCGTACTCCACCTACACTCATCTGGCATCCTCTTCGTCTTGAAAATTGTGACGACCCGACCCGTCGTCTCATGAGAACCGCTCCGTTTCTCCCATTTCCTGCTTCGTTATGCTTCATTGTCAGTGTCTTGTGTGAACGAGTTGAATTGGGTTGATTTTTGGAAGGAAATGAGACACTTAGTCTCTTTACGGAAGGCTTGTTTTGAAAAAGTCAACTGGATGTTGACCTATGAGTTAGAGGGCTCGGATGTCGATTCCGACGATTCGGTTAGCTTCGGGGGATGATTTTTGACTTAGGAGTGTGATCGGAAGTGATTTTGGAGGTCCGGTGTAGAATTTGGCTTGAATTGGCGAAGTTAGTATTTTGGCAAATTCCGATTGATAGGTGAGATTTTGATCCGAGGGTCGGAATGGAATTCCGAGAGTTGCTGTAGCTTCGTTAGGTGATTTGGGATGTGTGTGCAAAATTTTAGGTTATTTGGAGGTGATTTGGTTGGGTTTTTGATCAAATGCGTGTTTCGGAAGTTTTAGAAGAACTTATCCGATGTAAATTTGGTGTTTTGATGTTAGTTTTGGTGTTTTGAGAGTGCAACTAAGTTTGAATGATCATATATGACGTGTTAGTATATTCGTATGCGGTCCCGAGGATCTCGGGTGAGTTTCGGATAGGTTTGGGCTGCGTTGTGCTCGTTTTTCTTATGCTTCGACGTCGTTTCTTCAAGCATAAATGATATCATATTGAACAAATGAGCTCCGATTACTGTTTTGAATGAAGCATTAGATCCGTATCGTAATTACGGACCTGTAGCAAAAAGAATCGTCGAATTTGGACATCGTATGAGGATTTTATGGCCATTTTACCAAGGTTGCCTAGATTTTTCAGTTTAATGACGAAATTGCCCCTGACGGCTATTAAAAACCTGCACTATTTGCAAATCTTAAAACCTACATATCTCCTTGATTATAAGGTCAAATTGATTGATTGAAAAGCCTAATTTCATTAGAATTTCACAAGGAATCCATTGGGAGCAGTAAAACGCGTGACCAGTGTACCTAAAATGAGCAGGTCGAGTTTTCTTCCAATTTTTGAACGGGAAGAAGCTTCTGAGGCAATTTTTAAGAGAGAAAATCAGTGGGTATTACAGAGGTAAGTGATTTGATTATTAAAACTCATTTATGGGTGATTCTAGACCATAAATCCCAGTCTTTAATTCATGAAAAATAGTATAAAAATAGGATTTTGGGGCCTGAGATTATGAGACCTTTAGGGGTCGATTTGAGGGGTCTAACGGACTCTGATTTTGGTGTTCTTTATATGTACGGAATCGGGAGAAGATGAAGAACACTTTTTTGTAAAAATTTCTGAGTTTCGAGAAGTGGGCACGGGGCTCGGATTTTGTCAATTTCGGGATTATTGATGTTTTTCGATTATTTTCGATTGGGTATTGATCCTATAGCATAATGTGACGTATTCGTTGTGGTTTTGGTCAGATTCGACATGCGAGGAGGTCGATTTGAGAGGCGAGGGCATAGCGAGCTAGGATTTTGGCCGGCTTGAGGTTAGTAATAGATGTTAATGCTGTGTTGAGGGTTTGAAATCCCGAATTTGCACATCGTAGTGCTATGTGAGGTGACTTGCACGCCGGATAACGGGCGTGGGGTAGAGCACCATTGGGGATTGTGACTTGGTCCGTCCCGCTTAATAAAATTACTACCTAATTGATTGAAGCTTAGTTGATATCCTTATAAAAATGGATTAATTGTCATAATTTGGCCTCGTGCCAACTAATTGAATCCTTCAGGGATTGCTCTTACTGGTTTCTTACCATTTTTACATATAATTGAACTCATTCCTAGTATTTGATACTGTTTTGCAAACTCAGCAACTTTTTCTCAAATATGGAACTTAAATAATTATTTATAATGAAGTTTGGGCTGAATATTTATATATTATTGTGCCCGAGGGGCTTACATGATTCTGGACTGAGTATGGGATCGGGCTGCGCGCCGCAGCAGTATTATATTGATATTGATATGAGGCTTAGGGCCTAATGGATGCCATGAGATGGCTTGATATTGCGCTTGGGCCATAAGGGGCCCCCTCCCGGAGTCTGCACACCCCCAGTGAGCGCCGTCGACGATAAATAAATGGAGCGGGCTGCACGCCGCAGCGGGTACTAGACAGTACCGTACTATTCGTTGCATTTCTTAATTGATTGTCATTCATTTACTTATTTGTTGCAGCATTATTGTTTTCATTGGTTTATTGAGTTGATATTATCTGGATTAAACTGCTGTAATTATAACTTACATTGTGCCTATCCAGGATTTCTTACTCTCAACCCTTATTTATGTTTATTACTCTCTGGGTTGGAAGTACTCACATTACTCCCTGCACCTTGTGTGCAGATCTAGGTGCAACCACTGAGGCTGAGTGAGGATTTCTCTGCCGAGCATCATATCTGGGAACATCAAGGTAGCTGCATGACGTCCGCAGTCCTGATCTTCCCATCTAACCTATTTGCTTTATTTCCGCATTTCTTTAGAGAAATATGTAGTAGGTTGACACCCTTGTATTAGAGGCTCAGACTCGTGACACCGGATTCTTCGGGCTGTGTAGTAGTATTTCTACTTGGGTTTTCCGCATGTTTTAATTATATTTCAGAGTTTCAGTATTATGACTTAGCAATTATTTGTGCTAATTGAATCATGAACTGTATAAAAAGGGTTAAGGTTGTTAAATTGGTCGGGCTTGCCTAGTAGTGTGTTGGGCGCCATCACGACCGGGGTTGGGGTCGTGACAAGTTGGTATCAGAGCCTAGGTTACTTGGTCTCGCGAGTCATGAGCCGGTTTAGTAGAGTCTCGTGGATCGGTACAAAGACGTCTGTACTTATCCTCAAGAGGCTGCAGAACCTTTAGGAAAACTTCACATTCTTGAATTCTTATCGTGCGTCCTTGATTCAGCTTGAAAAGAAACTCTTGAAATTCCTTCCATGTGTTCGTACGCGCGCATGAGCGCTCAGTATCAGATGTGCCTTGATGGCTTGTGATTCCCCGATCGAGGGCGAGATGTAATCTCTGTGAGTTTATGTTGGGCCAGTCTGGAGGACTTGAGGTCGGATCTTTTCCTATGGCTTGAGCACCGAGGTGCTGATTGTGTGAGCAAGTATTTCAAACTTATATGTTCGGCATTGCCCCTATTAGTGGGAGTGATGGCTGGTTAGGTACGTGGTGAGTATGTTAGTGCTGTAAGGTGCATCTATGTGACTTGGAGGTGATGAGGAAGGGCGCGTTATGAGTATAGCCTGAGTTATGGGCGCGTGAAGAATCTTTTCATGTTTCCAGTCGAGAGTGAAGTAAAAATTTTATGTTGCGGTATGAGTTCAGACTCATGAGGACTAAGCGACTGCATACAGTTTAGGACGGTGGAAGGTATACAAAAATGGTAGTTGGAGGCAAAGCAGGTGGGTCATCTCCTGCGGAGTGTTCTAAAGTTGTGTGATCCTTATGTTATCTATTAGAAGATCTCGAGGTTGATTGTCATTTCCTACCGACTAAGCTCCATGATGGTTTGATTCAGCTCTCCCATGTGGCTTCTTCTGACCAGTTGGCTGATGTTCTCACTAAACCCCTTCCAGGTGCTGTTCATCATGATCTCTTGTTCAAGTTGAAGGTGGTCCTCCCCTCCAACTTGGAGGGGGGGTGTGACCTAATGAAGTATTTGGCTAATAAGCCTAAGCATAAATAGTTAGCTATTTGCATTGTATTAGTTGATATTAGACCCATTTTATAATTTGTGTTACCTTTTATTTAAATTTGTCTAAGTTGGCTATTTGGGCCATTTTTAGTAGTTAGGCTAATTTGTAAATAGCTAAAGGCCCAGATATAAATACTGGGAGAACAGATCCTGTAGGTCGGTGAGTTCATTTGTTGATGTACAGATAATGAAGATACCGATTTCTCTCTCTAAAACCCTAAAACAAAATTTCCCATTTCTCACTCAAATCACAATGTTTTCACCTACTGTAATGTCTCTCTGCTGCTTTTTTCTTTCTTTTTTTTTTTCTTAATAAGAGGTGTTTGGCTCAAGGAATTAGGTGAATTATTTTGATATAAATTTTGAGATTAAATTTATTCATATTATTAGCTAATATTAGCATTATTTTTGTATTGAAATCTTAATATAACTTATCTCATGCACAAGACGAGATTGATTATCCAAGTTAATATTCAAATCCGAATAAATTAATCAAATTTTGCACGTAGTTTGCAATCATTTCATAGCTGTCAAGTATCTAATATATTATTTTTGATTTTGGACATCTCTTTTTTGTATCCGACGAAAACAAACTTTATAAAAATGCAGTAAGCCGCTAGTATTAACATGTGAAGTAGTTGTACACGGATTCTCATAATACGCTCATACTGTTATAAAACAATAAAAGAAGAAGAATGTAGAGAAAAGTAGAGAGAGAGAATTCTTATTGATTTGAGATCAATTACAATGGAATAGAACCCTCTATTTATAGGGAGATAGTGACTTAGCCACCAAGTAATAAACCCTAGAATCTCTCTAAATATAGACATTCACCATAAATACAATTCTATTTATAACACCCCCCCTTGAATGTCTATTTAATAGATAATGTGTCTCGTTAAAACCTTAGCTAAATAAAACCCAGTGGGAAAAAAATTCTAGAGAAGGAAAAAGAGCACACATATCTACAATACGCCTTTTGGTTGCCTCGTTAAAAACCTTGCAAGGAAAACCCAGTGGGACAAAACCTTGTAAGGGAAAAAGAGTACAACGCGTATTAACTCCCCCTGGTGAGNTGGAGGATCGAGATTTGCGTGTACGAGGTTTCAGTTCAGTTCTGAAAAGAAGTTCATAAAACTCTTAGGCAACGGGTAGCCTCAGATAATCAAGGAAATGGTGCTGCTAATTGGAAGCGATTTGACGAGAGTATATGTCTCAGAAAAAGGGTAATGTGATTAAACTGATGATACTTCGGTAGTATTGCAGCATTTTCTTGTTGGATCAACTGGTGGTATTCGGGTTTGCTTGGTGGCACAAGAAATTTTAAAGTATCTATCGTGGAATGATGGGGTATTTAAGGTGTGGTATGCGTTCGGACAGCAAAAATTAGGATCAGGTATGATGATTCGTGTGCCATATAGAGTTGGAGACTGGGAGTTCTCATGTACAGGCTATGCCGTGGTTGTGGATCGTGTGTATTCGGCACCGTTTAGCGGCAATCGGGATTTGGAGGCTCGAGTGGTTCTTTATTTGCCGGTATGTTAGATTTTGGATGTGATGTTGAAATTCAGACTGGTTGTCTTAGTGTTAGGTGATGCTGAACTATTGCGCTGCGGGCTATGCCGGAAATGCCACGGGTTAAGTGGCGAGGTGCATTGGATTATGTTCTTGCAGAGTGGTTTATATTTCAAAGACCCAGTGGACGGCTGGGAAGGATTGCTTTTCTTAATTGGGCCTTCGTGATGGATGTCAGTGCAGAGGTTCCTACCATTGGTTCCGTTCCGGTGTTAAGGGACTTTAAACCATACAAAGATTTCTTCAATTTGCATACCATATTAGTCCCAGAAACTACCATCCCTTGAGGAATCTTCATGTACACTTCTTCATCTAAGTTCCCATGCAAAAATGCATTATTTACATCTATTTGGAACATAGTCCAACCCTTCTTTATAGCAACAACTATGATGGACCTAATGGTAGTCATTTTAACAACAGGAGAAAAAGTTTCCGTATAGTCAACTCCCTCTTGTTGAGTGTCCCCTCGTATAACTAACCTTGCCTTAAACCTTTCTATGCTTCCATCTTCCTTATGTTTAATTTTATACACCCATTTATTTCTAATAGGTTTCTTACCAGGTGGAAGGGGCACAATGACCCAAGTGTCATTTGCCTCAAGAACCTCAAACTCTTTTAACATTGCTTCCTGCCAAGCAGGATGTTGTGCTGCCTGCTTAAAAGTTGTAGGTTCATGAACATTATCTAAAGCCTTAAGTAAATCTTGATTAGAGGAGCTTAAACTGTTGAAGCAAACTGACTTAGGAAAAGAAGCAATAGAAGTCAAAGTGAAAGGTGAAAAGGCAACAGAACCACACACATAATCACTTAGATAAGAAGGAAGATGATGAGGTCTGGAAGGATATCTAGGAGCATTTCAGGTGTATGGGCTGGAGAAACAGAAGAGGAAGAAGGGGCAGAAGAGGACTGTACAGAAGAAAGAGTAGAAACAGCCTGCATAGGAGAATGAACAGAAGAAAGAGGAGTATGGTGATGAGAAGGGACAGCTGGAACAGTCTGTGGAGAGGAAGAAATAGGTAAAGAAGAAGAAGAGGTGAGCTGAGAAGGATAAGTGGCAGGGCAATCAAAGTCTGAAGAACTAGAAGTATCTGGGAAACAATGTTTTGGGAGAGGTAGATTCAGAGTAAGGGAATATATTTTCATGAAAAACAACATCTCGAGAAATAAGGATTTTCTTGTTTGAAATTTGGAGTAACTTATACGCTTTCTTTCCAGGAGGATAGCCAAGGAAAATACAAGGTGTAGATCTGGGAGAAAATTTGTCTCCAAGAGGTTTAGGAACCACAGCATAACATAAACAACCAAAGCTTCTCAAGTGACTGTAGGAAGGTTGAGTGCCATAGAGGATTTCATATGGGAGTTTTGCCAGGGGAATCTGTTTATTAGATAAGTAGTTGTAAGTATGCAATCCCCCCAAAAATAAAGTGAAAGTTTGGACTGGTATAAAAGAGTGCGCTCGGGCTGTTTCTAATAATTGTTTGTTCTTTCTTTTGACTATACCGTTTTGTTGGGGTGTATAATGGCAAGATGTCTGATGTAAAACACCTTTGGACTGGAAGAATTGGGTAGCTTCAAGGCTGGCACCAAGTTCAAGTGCATTATCTGTCTGAATGGTTTTAATATTTAGGTTAAATTGGGTTTCAACCATTGAAAAAAATAATTTAAGAACAGAAAGAGCATTGCCCTTGCTACTTAAAAGATGAGTCCAAGTATTTCTACTACAGTTATCAACTAAAGTTTAAAAAATATTTGCAATTCTTGTATGTTGCTGTGTTATATGGCCCCCACACATCAACATGAATAAGATCAAAAAGGTGTTAAGCATGAGACTGACTATGAGGAAAAGGAATTATTTGTTGTCTCGCAAGTGGACATACATCACAAATGAAAGGTTGTCTATCACAAGGTGGAACATTGATGCAAGTAATCTTGTTTAATTTGGAAAATGGCAGATGTCCTAGTATATGATGCCACAAAATATGAGACTTATTCACGGTGACAGTATTTACATGAACAGAAAATGGAATAGGAACAACAGGAGAAGCAGTATATGATTCTGTGGAGGTGGAGTTGAGTAGATGGAGCCCTTCAGCCATCTTACCAAGTCCCAATGGCTTCTTCAGAGAAGGTCCCTGTAGGAAACATGTAGTAGAGGAGAAAGTTAACAACAAAGATGTGTCAAGAACGAGTTTATATACAGAAATGAGACTGTACTTAAATATAGGGAGATAAAGGACCTTAGAAAGAGTGACAATGGAATTAATATGTACCGTACCAATAGAAGTTACTTTCACTTTGTAACCATTAGGTAATGTGACAAGAATAGGAATTGGAAGTTCAGTTATATCAGTAAGTAAATTTTTATTGGAGCTCATATGATCAGTTGCTCCAGAGTCTATAATCTAAGAGTCAGTATTTAAATGAGTCTTTAGACATGAACAGGAACTACAACTTCTATGACAAAAACATGCAAGTATACCTGCAAAATTAGCCGAGGCATTAGGAAACTGATTCTGACTCTCATCGGCGACCTGGACATGTTGAAGAATGCTCATGAGCTGTTTGTACTGGTCAGCAGTTATGGTGGAAGAAGCATGAGTCTCAGTGGGATTATCAGCTTTGGCCTCAGAGGTTGAGTACACATTTGCAGCAACTTTGACATTTTATTGCCAAATTTGAAGTTCTGTGGATAACCATGAAGTTTATAGCACGTTTCTATTACATGCCCGCTCTTATCGCAATACCGGCAGAAAGATTTCCTAGGGTCTGGATCTCTTTTTGCATCAGAGAGTTTCCTCGTTGATACTGATTCGATCATTCGGAGTAGTGAAGTTGTATTTCTGATTCTGAGTAGTGACGCTATGTTTCTGGTTCTGAGTATTGATATTGAATGAAGGAGCAGGGAGATTAGATCCAACAGAAAAAGATGCTGAATCATATTGGAACACAGGGAGATTCTGAATTCCCCTCTATTTCTCATCCTGTATAACCAATGAGTATGCTTTGCTCACATCAGGAAGGGGTTCCATCATTAGGATGTTGCCTCTAGCATTGTTGAAAACTTCGTTTAAGCCCATTAAGAACTGCATTAGTTTTAAATTCTGATCCATCTTTATCATCTTATGCTTACCCCCACAATTGCACTCACAGACACAATAATTCCATCTCATAACCAGAAGTATTCAAAGACTCCATCTCATCGCAAAGCCTTTTAACCTTGTTGAAGTATCCACTTACATCAGAAAAACCTTGAGAAACTGAGCTCAAATCCTTCTGAACTTCATACATTCGAGCACCATTGGACTGTCCATAACGTTGATTCAATTCATCCCAGAGTCCTTTGGCAGTTTTCGAGTATATGAAGCTTTGAGAAATGTCTGGATCGAGAGAGTTGAGAATCCAGCTAATGATCATATTATTACACTATTCCCATTGGTCAAAGAGTGGTGAATCGACATCAGGATGAGTATAACTACCATTGATGAACCCTATTTTCTTCTTTGCAGAAAGTGCAATTATAATTCCCCTTCTCCAAGCACCAAAACAACTACCATTGAACTGCTTAGCAACTAACATAATGCCGGGATTATCAGAAGGATGCAAATAAAAAGGGCGAGAAGGAGGAAAAATCAGTTCATCATCAAAATTGAGAGACGAATTAAGGTTATTAGTATTCAGAGACGGACTTTGGTCAATTTGTTCATCACGATCATTTTGATCACCCATCACGAACACGTAGTAGAAAAATTACCAGCTTGAAATCAAAGCATCCCCAGGGAACACGAACTTCAGCAGAAAACAAAATCCAGCCACAATTATCCACAAAAAATACCTTCGTTTGAGCTACACAGTACCAAAACAATCACGTATTGAACTGGAGATCTCAATAAGGAGATATTCGATCAATTTTCGATTAGAACCGGATAGAAAATCAAAAATTGATAGAAAAACAGAGAAACAGAAAAAATTAGGGCAAATCACCGATGAAACTTGGGGTAAATCGATCTCGAAATAGAGCAAGTAAAAGGAATCACCATGAAAATCGACCACACGAGAAGAATTTACGTGATTTCCATAGCTCTGATACCATGTTAGAATCCAAAGGATCCAATACAATCAACTAGATCGAGAGAGATGAATACTGTGTGGAAGAGAGAGAAAAATAGATTTTGGTAAAATGAATCGGCTGATAATATTTGGAATGTTCTCTTACAAAATATACAAGTCCTTTTCTAAAGAATAATTGAATCAGCCCAATTGGCCCAATACAAATAATTAAGCCCAACTACAACATAAGCCCAAAATATAAAATGCATGAAAAATGACAACTCAAATATGCTAACACATCCGGAAGAGGTTTTACAATATTGCTCCTCTGTTGGAACCACCATTATCAAACTGTTTGATTTTGCAAGTTTCTTTGGTGGAAAGAAAGATCCTAAAATGCTAACGAAAAACTCTAGCATTTTGAATCTGTGGAATGACCAAGGAGTGGAGCATTTGGACTCTTTGATAGACATTGAGTTCTATCAAATAATCATACAGATTGCTACAATGTAAGAATAAGATATACACTTATCTACTCAATCTTTGATAGACCTAAGCTTTCCTACTGGAAGAGTCCAACTCAAATAGCATTACAGTAACTAATAACGTTAACTAAGTTTTCACAAGCCCCACAAATTGAGTCCAAAACTTATTGGGAGAAAAGAGAGAAGCAATCAAATAATTTTAGTGATACAAGGAATGATTACCAAAACCTCTGTTTTCCTAACTAAAGTGGATAGCTGCTATTCCGTAATAGACCAAATCATAAGAAAATTTGAAAAAGCGTTTGTAATTTATTTGGTAGAAGTTTTACTTACTTCTAATTAATTTATTTTAATCTTTACATAAAAATTAAAGATATCTTCTTTCGAGAACAAAGAATTTAGTAGGAAGTTATTGGTTGTTTGCGCACATATAAATTTATCTTTTAGCATAAATTAGTAGTGAAATTTTTTATATTAACCTCAATTTGTTTTTTGGAAATATTGTAGGATTGCATATAGATGTTCGTAATACGCAACGGGAAGACAATAACAATCTTATTCGTGTTAAAATTTATTTACATATCAAAGATCGGATCTAAGACGTACCTAGTAAATGAAGTCTCGTTTCAAACTTTCTTTGATAGTGCGAACCGATACTTGCTATCAACTATTTGATCAAACAAAAGGAACGAAAATATCGGGCTGAATTTTTCTCAAAATCTTTAACGTAACGATACAAGGAAACTAATTTTTCCTTCTCAAAGTATGCTCTCTTTGATTTGTGTAGCTCAGCCAAAGCTTTTGTACTCTGCTTCGTTTTTCTACCGTGATATATATATATATATATATATATATATATATATATATATATATATATATATATATATACATATACTTTCCCATTAGGTTGAGGAAAAGTCAGAAGCCGTGGTTTTCTTCTTTTGCAAGTTCATTCCAAAATTGAATTTCATAGATTCTTTCTATTGCAAAATTGGATCCCATTCCAAATGGGTACGTATATGGCAGCTGACACGTCTAACTCACGTTAGTCCAATTGGACTTTCACGTTAATTACTTGATCCAATTCAAAATTGGATTTTCTATTGCGTATAATTCAATTTTCTACTTCAAATAAAGAAATTCAATTTGTTCATAATATTAATTATATTCTCGATGCTAGCAAAGAATATAATAATTAATATTTCATTTGGACCAATAATTTATATATTTGACTAATTAAATTCTACGGAAAAGGGCCAGAACTGACCCTGAACTATAGTTTCAGGGTTAAAGATACCCTCCGTCCACCTTTTGGGCCACTAGTATCCCTAACGTTTTTTTCCTGGCCCATACATGCCACTCCAACTAACGGTTCCTCATTTAAAAAAATAAAGCTTAAATACTAATTACGTGGCAAATTGTCATTGGCTGATTTTAAAACAAAAGACCCATGTCCATACCCAATATGTTGAACCTGACCCGCCCCAAAATAACCCACCCGCTCCGACCCATTAACAAATAACCTAAATAAAACACGGATTTCACCCAATTTGTTAGCCATCGTTCTTCTCTCCTCTTTGCAGACCAAAATTTCCCATCTCCCACCTCTCAAATTGAATTCTCAAATTCAACAAAATCAAATCGAATGTTGGAATCTTCTACTTCTTCTCGTGAATCAGGTCAGTCACGAACTTGTTTTTGCGGATTGACTGCTAACCAGTTTACTGCTACGACACCTATGAATGGTGGTCGTAGATTCTTCAAATGTCCTCGTCCTGAAGACATTGCTTGTCGTTATTGGGAATGGCGCGATGAAGAACTTCCGGCCCATGTGTCAATGTTTATCCACACTCAAAAGATGTCATTGAATGCCATTCGTAAAGAAAGGAACAATTTGAAGAAGACCCTGGATGAATTCTTAGGTAGTAATGCTTCAGATTTGAAGAAAGTGTCTTGCTTGGAGAAGAAAGTGTCGAACTTGGTCAAATTTGAAACGATGGAAAAAAATTTTGTTGTTGTCATGGGCATTTTTTGTCTGTTTTGTAGCCGTGAAGAACATGTGTTGATGTTGTAGTTGTATTTTTCTTTTGTTGTATTATGTTAATGGCTTGGTTGCAATGAAGAAAGTGTTGAAGTTGAAGTTGCAATGTACCCAACTGGGCTTAATTTTTTGTTTGTCAATGAACAAATATGCAGTTTTTGTAGTAATTCTTGTTGTGTTCAATCAAACAAATTTGACTATTGTCCATTATAATCTCTGCCTTTTTCTTTTTTTTTGGATCATCTGTTATTTGTTTGTGATACACTAAGATATCAAGTCTTCATGGATAAGTATAATTTGCAAGTTTAATTTGCTATAGGTTTGTGATTATATGCAGAAGAGCTTCAACCAATAAACTAGAGTGCTAATGTATCAAGCGTCTGTCCCATAGATAAGCATGAAAAACCAATTGCCTTCTCAGTCGATTTATCTCAAGGATGTCAACTGGTGTCAATTTTCTTGGACACCAGTAAGAAACAAGTCAAAGTCATTTGAAGCAACATTGTAGCATTATCCAACATTGCAGCATTATGATGACCGGTGCGCTAATACCACATGTAGCCCCTCTTCTGAGGAGTGATTACCGGGTATTGCATTGATATGATCCATATTTTAAATAAACCTAGGACCCCCTTTCCCTTATTTCCCTTTTCTTTTTAAAAGCGTTGCAACTCCTTATTTAAAATCAGCTTTAGTTGCTCTCTCATACTTTGTTCCCTTTCAAACTTTTGTTATTTGAAATCCCCTCTTGTTTGAGCCTTATTTGTTTGTATGTTAATTGCACCCAAATTCACAATGACTGTCTGGCCGGGAACCACACTAGTGGATCCTGAGGGGTGCCTAACACCTTCCCCTTGGGATAATTTCAAGCCCTTACCCAATCTCTGGTTAATCAAACTTAGAATAGAATCTCTATTGGTGTCCTAATGCACCTTAACTCATTAGGTGGAGACTCTTCAAATGATAAACCCAGTTCCCAAAAGGAATGAGTTACCCCAAAATATCATTAACCCGATTTCGCGAGAAAAAGGGGGCGCGACAGCATGGCGACTCTGCTGGGGAAACCCCAAGTACTAGGCTTTTACCATTTCAGACTGTTTTTGTGAATTTATATTTCTTTATGTGCAATTACTTGTTTAGTTCCTTTAAGCATTCAATTCCCTTTTCGATTGCGAAACTGACTTGTTTTTTTTTTGTTTTCTTTCATTACTACTGCTTTAAAATATGAAACTGTTGTATTTACTACTTTCTTAACATGCAAATACGTGACAACATGCTTTTAATTGTTGCATAATCATTCTCAACATCATATTCCACTCGTGCCCAACAAATCCCATAGCAACGCTTATAATGAGTGGTTGCGCTCTTCCTATATTATTACCCCCTAAATTCGGAAAGGCATATTTGCGGTAAAAACAGTCGATCAACGGTGTAGTCGACGGCTCCGTACCTTTCCCCCTTGAGTTTTCCACTCAAGGGTACCACTCTAAAACCCCATAGAAACCTTATTCCATTTAATTGTACATGCATCATGGTCAAACCTAACCGGATCAGTTATGTTGTCCACATAATGATCCTTTAAGATAGCCTTGTCCGAAGTCCACTGGGTTTCCCTAAACCCAAACGGACATCATCACGTTCTGTGCATTTATTTGGAGAACCGAATGCTTAACGCTAATTGTTGATGTTAAATATTCAAGTCTGGTGGGGGTAAGGGCCTAACCTTATTTGTCTTGCAGAAACATGAGGCACGGAATCGCCAAATTCGGCATGGTTACCAATATCCACCCAAGACTGCTAAGCTGGTGGAAAGATCTTCACTCCAGTGATCAGACTCTCGTCCAAAAACATCTAGGGAATCTACCTTCCCTCCTGGGGATTCAACCCAACAACAAAATCATAGAAGCTGCCACATTGTTTTGGGATTGTGAAAGGGCTATGTTCTGCTTTGGGTACATTGAGATGACACCCTTGCTAGAAGAAATAGGAGGATTGGCCGGTTTGGTATGGAAAACTCTGGGTTTGTTTCTGCCTGAGAATAGCAAGGGCAGGGGTTTCCTCAAAATGATGGGTCTGAAGAAGAATACAGAACTGACATGCTTAAAAGAATCCTATATCCCCTTTGACTATTTGTATGAGAGGTGCGGTCACAGCAAATCCTACCGTACCTATCCTGATGAGTTTGCTATCACATCATTAGGGCATATTCATCGAAGGGTCTTTATATTCATGTTCTGTTTCCTGGGGTTGATTGTGATTCCAATTAAGAAAGCAAGAATCCACACCAGACCGGCCATGGTCAGTAAGACCTTAATGGAAGGAATTGGCAGGCAACCATTCAGCTTGTGCCCATGATCACTACGGAAATATACCGAGCCCTAGAGAAGTGTCAACGGGGAGCCAGTCACTTCGAAGGCTGCAATTTTCTACTTCAACTTTGGCTCATGGAGCATCTACAAAAGGGTGAATACCGACAAGAGATTCAGTGAAGGGACTGGGACGATTACATCGCTTTCCATCACCCAAAGCGAATGAATTACATCCCTGATATGTTTGCTCAGCCAGAGGATGCCAAAGGATGGTTCGAACTGTTTGATAATTTGATCGAGGAGCAAGTATAATGGATGTTCGAGTGGTTTCCGACCGAGGAATTCATCGCCCGATCTAGAGACGCGCCTTTACTGGTATTGATCGGTCTGAGAGGAACATACCCTTACGTCCCTCTCCGGGTTATGAGGCCAGCTGGTAGGAAGAAGGTTATACCCAGGGTTGACAAGATGAGTCATTTCCGAGCTGACTTCCAGGATGATGATAGCCCTTACAAGTGCCAAGCTCAGCATATGTGGCACTGCAAGATCATCATGGGGAAGGATACCATCGAACCAGATAGATACCACGCTGATTGTGCTCCCCACTATTCCGGCTAGTTGGAGGATTATCATGACGGTCTAGGCCAGCCTGGGTTTGTTCGAGGTCACAGGATCATATATGAAAAGGTCGAGGCACAGGTCAAATACAACCAACTGCGCAAGAGGATCTGGGAGTACGAAAGCGAGCACTGTGTGATACAAGAAGCCAATCAAAAGTTAATTGAGGAGTGGAAGGACATGGCTGTCTGTGCCAACAAGCGACTGGGATACTTGGAGCGAGGCATAGTGGAGCTGGAAAGAAAGTTTCTCAAAAGGGTTGAAGACTATCAGAATGCTGAGGGGAACCAAGGCGGACATCTAGCCAGGGCCTACCTATTGCTGGGACTTTGCGAGCTGGGGAAGCTGTTCGATGGAGCCAAGGATGCCGAATCTTGGGAAGGACCTTCAGGGACCAAGTAGATAGGATTTTATCTTTTCGCTATATAAAATGTAATAAGGCCAATGGCCATTAGTGACTTTTATTTCCTGTTGTTTAGTGTTGATTTGGGATTCGCCTTATTTTCTATCAATAAAATGAGGCATTTAGCATCTTGAGCTCTCCAAATTAATTGTCGCTAGGCCTACCTCGGGCACAAAGAGTTCCCCAAATTAGGNCTTGAGGCCGGATCGTTTTCCTATGGCTTGAGCACCGAGGTGCTGATTGTGTGAGCAAGTGTTTCGAACTTATATGTTCGGCATTGCCCCTATTAGTGGGAGTGACGGCTGGTTAGCTACGTGGTGAGTATGTTAGTGCTGCAAGGTGCATCTATGTGACTTGGAGGTGATGAGGAAGGCCTACTGGATGATAGAAGAACTATTAGGTGTTTGAATTCCATTGCGATTCGAGGTATAGCCCGAGTTATGGGCGCGTGAAGAATCTTTCATGTTTTCAGTTGAGAGTGAAGTAAAAATTTTATGTTGCGGTATGAGTCAGACTCAGGAAGACTAAGCGACTACGAACAGTTTAGGACGGTGGAAGGTATACAGAAATGGTAGTTGGAGGCAAAGCAGGTGGGTCATCTCCTGCGGAGTGTTCTAAAGTTGTGTGATCCTTATGTTATCTATTAGAAGATCTCATTTACAAGTGAAGAAAATGTGTTGACATCTAAATTGGATCGCCTAGAGAGTGGGCTTAACTGTTGTGTGAGTGAATGCGAGATTTGCAGAGGAGTTAAAAAAAATTCTAGATGATTTGTGTTTCCACAAGCTTATGAAGGATTGAGTTTAATCTCACTATGGTATTAAGGCAACAATGGAGTATGTGCGTTATGAATTGTTGGGAGTGTTTTGATCTGTGGCTTCGAGCCAAGTTGGGGAGTTTGCTATTGATTAGCTAATTGTATAGTTATGTGCTATGTTGGTTCCGATTTGAGGCATGCTGGCGAATCAGTTCTGGTTGCGGAAATTGAGCCGAGGATGGCACGAGTGAAGCAAAATTTTGACAAAGGTTATATGGTGCTTCGTAGATGTGTGAGAATCACAGGATGTCTTAAGCTGTTGTTGGTAAAGAATGCTCGGTGCATGGAGCAGGAAGATGTTTGTTTGTATTGGGATGAGGTCATATCCTGCAGTGTCAGAGTGCTAATGAGGCACGGGTGGTTATGTTCGTTTGATCAGGTGAATTGCAGCTTGATAAGAAGTAAATGACTCTCGAGAATGATTTTAATGTGTTCAACATTCTACATGTAACAATCAGGTGTCTTAAGGTTGTGTATGTGGTTAGAGACTGTGTTTTCATTGGAAAAGGTCAAGACTTGTGGTATTTTATGTTAATTATGGGATTCTATGTATCAGTATCTGGAAAGTAAAGGTAACGGATTTAGATTCGCAGGAAGTTCTTCAGAGTAAAGTATTCTGGAATGTGGTGTTTCTAGGAATACTTGAGAGAGTATTCAGTGGCTTATGAGTCTTAGACAGTGTGGTGTTGTGCTTGGGTCTCGTGTAGTGAGCCTGGGTTGAGGAACTGTGGTGCTACAGCAAGGGGGAATATCAAGTTGATGATGAATCATAAGGGAAATTAGATAGATGGAATAGCTTGATAGTAGACCGAATCGGTATGGTAAGGATATGATTAATTCTTCGTGTGTGCTCGAGGTAATGAGCCCTTACAAGTATTTTGCAGCAATGCTCTTGGGTTTTAATGGCTTGCTTAGCTTGGTCGAGTTAGAAGGATTCCGTCCTGGCAGTTTAATTTATGCAAACGGATTTGAGAGAGTTCTTGTTGATGTCTACCATGGTTAGGTGCATTTTCTACGAATATGAGAGACATGGAATGTGTAATGATTTTTCTTCTAGATGGGATCAATGGAAGTTCTTGACTAGTTGAGTGCGTAGATGTCTGTGGCTCGGAAGGGAGATAAAAGTTTTCCTGCTATCCTTGGATGGTATGGTATATGCTGTATGTTGTGGAGGATCGAGATTTGCGTGTACGAGGTTTCAGTTCAGTTCTGAAAAGAAGTTCATAAAACTCTTAGGCAACGGGTAGCCTCAGATAATCAAGGAAATGGTGCTGCTAATTGGAAGCGATTTGACGAGAGTATATGTCTCAGAAAAAGGGTAATGTGATTAAACTGATGATACTTCGGTAGTATTGCAGCATTTTCTTGTTGGGTCAACTGGTGGTATTCGGGTTTGCTTGGTGGCACAGGAAATTTTAAAGTATCTATCGTGGAGTGATGGGGTATTTAAGGTGTGGTATGCATTCGGACGGCAAAAATTGGGATCAGGTATGATGATTCATGTGCTATATGGAGTTGGAGACTGGGAGTTCTCATGTACAGGCTATGTCGTGGTTGTGGATCGTATGTATTTGGCACCGTTTAGCGGCAATCGGGATTTGGAGGCTCGAGTGGATCTTTATTTGCTGGTATGTTAGATTTTGGATGTGATGTTAAAATTCAGACTAGTTGTCTTAGTGTTAGGTGATGCTGAACTATTGCGCTGCGGGCTATGCCGGAAATGCCACGGGTTGAGTGGCGAGGTGCATTGGATTATGTTCTTGCAGAGTGGTTTATATTTCAAAGACCTAGTGGACGACTGGGAATGATTGCTTTTCTTAATTGGGCCTTCGTGATGGATGTCAGATGCAGAGGTTCCTACCATTGGTTCCGTTCCGGTGTTAAGGGACTTTTCGGATGCGTTTCTTGTGGCCGGGCATGTCGCCGGGCGAGGTTGTGGATTTCGATATTGATTTGGTGCCGGGCACCGTATCGTACGGCTCCGGCAGGAGTTATAGTAGTGGAAGGAGCAACTTCAGGCTTTCTTGGTAGTGAGTTCGTTGGTAGGCCGATGTGGATACGTGTTTAGCTTGAGT
>NW_017672213.1:105614-209474 GCF_001879085.1 Nicotiana attenuata
ATATGAGTTTGAAAATCAAGGAAGAAGTCACTAAATAGGTCAAAGCTAAGGTTCTCAGGGTAGTTGAATACCCGACATGGTTAGCCAACATTGTACCAGTACCAAAGAAGGACGGGAAGGTCAGAGTCTGTGTTGACTACCGGGATCTCAACCGGGCCAGTCCGAAAGACGACTTCCCCCTGCCAAATATACACATCCTGATCGACAATTCTGCCAAGCACGAGTTTCAGTCATTCATTGATTGCTTCACCGGTTATCATCAGATCTGGATGGATGAGGAAGATGCTGAGAAAACGGCTTTCACTACGCCGTGGGGAATGTATTGTTACAAAATGATGCAGTTCGGCCTAAAAAATGCAGGGGCCACCTACATGAGGGCCATGACTACTATTTTCCATGATATGATACACAAGGAGATTGAGGTGTACGTAGATGATGTTATCATCAAGTCCAAGAAGGCCACTGATCACATGAAAAATTTGAGGAAGTTTTTCAACAGATTGCGGAGATACAACCTGAAACTAAATCCCGCAAAGTGCGCATTTGGGGTTCCTGCTGGGAAGCTTCTTGGGTTTATTGTAAGCCGCCGAGGAATAGAACTGGATCCATCAAAAGTCAAAGCCATTCAAGAACTACCACCGCCAAAGAACAAGAAGGACGTGATGAGTTTCTTGGGAAGACTCAACTACATCAGCCGGTTCATAGCACAATCCACAGTCATCTGCGAGCCAATCTTTAAGATGTTGAAGAAGGACGCCGCTACCAAATGGACCGATGACTGTCAAAAGGCCTTCGACAGAATCAAGGAGTACTTGGCAACACCACCAGTCTTGGTCCCGCCCGAGCCAGGTAGACCCTTATTACTCTACCTTGCGGTGTTGGNGAACTACGTCTGACCTGATTCCTAGTTTAAGAGGGGATACATAGGCAGCCTTATGGGTTCGGTCACAATCAAATAAAATTTTCATTTCCCCCGAAATTGGAAACTGGGGCAGAATTTTGAGGAGGACCCTCAAAATTCCGAAGTAATTTCAGCCGATCGCCGTACGAGCAGCAGTCAGGAGCATCAACCCATTAAACTGGGGCAGAATTTTGAGGAGGACCCTCAAAATTCTATAGTAAGAGAGGTTGCAATGTCTCGAACCGCGTCACAGTCGTCGGTTCATCTAAAAAAACTATTATACATTTATGTTATACTTTTACCAAATCATGCATGTCTATCATCAAAACTGCTTTGTTTAGCGACGCTACCCCAGTGACACATACAGTATCACCAGATCGAAGCCAAGCTGGTCAAGCAAAGCCAGCGAGGATACGAACTAACCTCCCCTTTACAAAACTTACGATTTTTCTTTGGATGCAGGCACTTGGATTGCAAAATCATCCAAACATAATATACACTCACAAGATAAACATTGTTCGGGAATACAACTCTCAGAACCGTTGCCTTTATTCACATTTGTTATCCACACACAACAATGTCCCCAGCAGTCATGATATCGCAATCTGCTATCAGCTAAGAAAGCTCTATTACCATTTGCCATTTTATTTCTTGCATAAGGCTACCATTCTGCCTTCCGAGACTAAACGCTGTCTCCCTCTGCATTTTACTGCATTGCATAAGGCTACCATTCTGCCTTCCGAGACTAAATGCTGTCTCCCTCTGCATTTTACTGCATTGCATAAGGCTACCATTCTGCCTTTCGAGACTAAACGTTGTCTCCCTCTGCATTTTACTACATTTCATAAGGCTACCATTCTGCCTTCCGAGACTAAACGTTGTCTCCATCAGCATTTTCTGCATTGCATAAGGCTACCATTCTGCCTTCCGAGACTAAACGGTGTCTCCATCTGCATTTGCATAGCTGAAAGATTGCCTCATACTGCATCTGCATGGCTGAAAGGTCGCCTCATCTGCATCTACATGGCTGAAAGATCGCCTCATCTGCATTGCATGGGCTGAAAGATCGCCACCTTATCTATATCTGAATTGCACGACTGAAAGATTGCCTCATACTGCATCTGCACGGTTGAAAGACCGCCACATACTGCATTGCACGGCTAAAAGATCGCCTTATTTGCACGGCTTAAAGATCGCCACATGCTACTGCATCTTTCATGGGCTGAAATATCGCCAACTTATCCAAAGGCGTCATCGTTCGGAGGCATCATCCTCATAGCCCGAGAACAACATCTAATGGCCTGAGGATCCTTTTCAATCTCTTGCATATCATTATTCAAAGGCATTATGGTTCGGAGGCATCATTTTCATAGCCTGAGAGCATCATTTCATAGCCTGTGAATCCTTTATTACACGTTTCATGGCCCAGGACGTCATGGCCTAAGGACGTCATCGTCATCCTAACCGTCTGAAGGCAGCATTCATGGTCCGATGGGAACTTGCATCATTTCTAATTTTATGCACAATGTATGCTTGTATTATTTCTATTTGCAGGTAAAACCGGCATGCAACGGCCGTCCCGGCAGGAGCCCGCTCCGGTGCCCGCAGCCATATCAAGACAAACCATTCCAGTAAGCCACTCACTCATCCCGACCGAAATATTGCATCTGTCCTTGGAAAATACCCGTCGGCATACTACCGCCGACGGATCCTGAACTACATACGGCCTGATTCCTGTAGGACCAGGGATATGTAGGCAGCTCAGAAGCCAGGGTGCGGCCTGAACCTCTCCCAAACCATTTCGCTCGGTCAAAATTGGCCATCATATCTTTACCCGAAATTCTTTCATCATTCCCGGGTAAAGAGGGGCAGCTGTTGACACCCAATTTTTCCCTACATATATTTTTCAATATGCAAAATACTTTCAAAACAGCATATATGTGCAGATAAGTATATCCAAGTGTTTTATTATTTTTTTCACAATTTTCAAAGATTTAAATTGATTTATTTTCCCTTTATTAACTATAATATCTCAATAATTACTTCCAAAACTATCATTTTGGTGATTTACCTATTGTATTCTCATATTTATGTTAAATGTAGCCAAGGGAATTTTTATACATTTTTTACAAATTTATTTAGTATTTTTAAAGCTAAATTGCATATAATTGCAATATTAGCCTCTTTTAAAATTTAATTGCATTTATGTTCACAAGATTAGGTCTGGTATTTTTTTAATAATTAATTATGTACTATAAATCATCTTAGTACCTTTAATTTATTTACAGAAATTATCTTATTATTTTTATAAATTAAAATAGGGAAAAGAGGCTATCTAAATTATAGCCGGATTTGGCTTTCAGTTGTAGCCTAAATTGAACTCAACCCAGCCCAATTTCATACCCAATTAACCCGACCCAAACCCTAAACACACCTACCCGACCCAGCACCAATTAAATCATGACCGTTGATCTGAAAGATCAACGGCCCGTATTGATTCTTGCCTTTTTTAATCCTAAACCACCCCCAACCCTAATCATTTCCCAGAATCCGCCGCCCTAAGATCCTCTCCTCTCTCAGTAACTCTCAACCAAACCCTAGCCCTTCAACCGCCGACCTCTCTTCTCCGGTCATCTCCGGTGACTTCTCATCGACTCCTAAGCCTCCAATGGCTTCTCTCATGCCATGCTTGCCTTCTCTAAGGTCTTCAAGGGCCCAGGGCCATGCCGACTCGCATCTAGGGTCTTTCACTTGTCTGTTCTTGGCTACTCCAGTGTGATTTCGATCAAAATCACGCTGTATTGGTCACGATCTTTGAGTTTCTGGACAGGTTTCTTCGTCTCATTATGGGTTCTTCTGAAACCCTAATTTCTGCCTATATCTCCTAGACCTATACAGACCTAGAACGATTTGAGTTTGTTCCTTTAATGTTCTACACTGTCCTTAAGGTTTTCTACAAGAATCATGCGGTTTCAAGTGTTTTTCATCTTATTCTAAAACTAGGGTTTTCGGAACTTCTTTTAAAACCTTGTTTAACTGATTCTTTGTGTTTTAACTTATATTTCTTGCATATCTTGACTGATTCTATCAGTTTGCTACATCTTTAACTCGTCTATGTTGAAAGCCCTAATTTTTTAGGGGGTTCTTTGTTTGGTTTTGTGTATCAGCATGACTGGCCGGTTCTCGTTTTTGAGTTTCTGTGATTTTTCATGACTATCTTGCCTTGATATGTTTCTACTCAGTTTCTTAGCCTAAACTTACACTGATTCCATGTGCTTGTGTTCATCCTAACTGTTCAAAACTTGCCTCTTTCTCATTGAATCGGTATTGTTTGACTCTCATGTTTGCTAGAGTTGTATGTCGACTCTTAACCATCTATGTCTTACTTTATTTATATGTAAAACATTGACTCATGACTTTCTTTTAATTGATTCTGATTTCCTTGTTTCTTGGTCTGATTTGAACACTTTCCCTTAAACCTTCGATTCCTACCCTATCTACTCAATTTGATTGATTTGTGTACCTTTTTCCACATTGGTTTTTGATTCTTACTGACTATCTCCATAATTAGAGTTTTCTGAACTTAGCCCTAATTGTTTACCCTATACTTACTGAATTTGAAATCTTTCCTTGTTGGTCGTACATTGATTTCTTTCCTTATTTGTTACTTATCCTTACCGTTTGAACTAATTCCCTTAAATTATGGGAGTGCTTGTATTGATTTTGCTCTAATTGATTCTGAGTTCCATAATTACTATACTATTATGATTCATGCCTTATTTTACCTAGTTTCGAACTACTATATATACATACTCTCTCATTAACACAAACACACGAACTTTCTGGTTCTGAACACACACTTACACTCAAAAAGAAAATTCTCTCTCTTGCTTATTACTACTTGTGCTACTGTTTGCTTAGTCGGCCGAAAGCCAAGGCTATACTTTCAAGTCCTGCTTACTTTCTTTACTGCACTTTGCTTCTTTAACTGGTATGTTCTGATTAATTTTTTAGCATCAACAACAACATGTTTCTTTACTGTTTCTTTCCTTCCAGTCTGCCTCCTGTTTGTATTTAGATAGTTCCATTATTAATGCATGCTATGTTCTACCCTTCTGTCTGAATAAATGCTTTTGTTATTTATCATAGCTTGTGGACTTTGAATCCCTATCCCTAATGTAGTTAGTATCTGTGGTTGGTTTGGGGCATGACACCATTGAACATTGCTGTTCATGACCCAAACTTGATCCCTTTGGGATCACAACCTCCATGTTTTCCTTATCTGTTGTGTGTTCTGGTTGATTTACAGGCATGTCAGCACTTCCTATTGCTGTCCATGCCCAAAGTTAACCCATGCGTAAGTGTATAGGCTCCTTTGCAATGGATTCCCAATCCCTGCCCCCTTTTGTGAAGTTATTGATTCCCTGAAATGTTAATGGCCATCCCCCATCATCCTTTCCCTCTCCTTTATTCCCTCATCCCTTAAAACTCTATTCCTGCACTCTCACTATCTTCTTAGAACTTATGTTCTGCCCCCTCCCCCCTCATGTGAGTCTTGCCTTGGGGCTCCATGAGCTCTCTCTGAACTTGGACATATGAGGGATGGCATTTCCACACTGCACTCATCTCTATTCTGGTTGTTTAACTTGGGTGTGAGCACTGCCCGGGGTCCTATTGAGGCCCTTAGGGAACTCTGACACACCCAGGTCTGAGAAAGGCTTTGAAATCATGGCATTGGTAAAATTACGGTTCCTTGCATATCTCAGATAGGAAGTCAAATCAGGCTTTCCTATGGTTGTAGCTTTTTCTTTCATTCTTTCTTTTGTAATTCAGTATTTCTGGTTTGTAATAAGTTGTAATAAACATTTGGGGATGGCTAGTAAAAAGAGTTGGGTGATCATGTATGCTCAAGGGTAGAAAACCTGCCTATAGGACTATTTAAATTCTTTGTGTTCAATTCTGCATTTTTAGACACCATGTCTATAGGGTTTATCTCATTTTCTCCATGATCAATGTCACACCTAGATAACTTGCCTATAGGACGTATTTAAATTCATCATGCCACTTAGATATCATGTTTTAGGTTCTAAACAGCTGAAAATAAGTGTCATGTTCGTAATGCTGAAATCAGTAACATATAGAAATCATGCCTATAGGGGGTTCTTAAATAAATCTGATTCGCTTCATTCACACTCAATGTTAGATATCATGTTCATAGGGTTTAAATCAGCAATAATAGATACAATCACCTGCAGAACCTGAAACTGGTCCGTTTTGAAATCAGTCTATTCTGAATCAGTTTTAAACAATCTAATTCCCTTACTTAACGAGATTTAGCAAGCATGCCTATAGGATCTCAAACAATTCATTTTTTTTACTGTTTTGCCGCTTTCTGAATTAAAGTAGGTATCATGCCTATAGGACTCCGTTTAAACACTTAGGCAAGCCTTAGGTAATAACATCAATAAAACTGAATTCGCCTTTGTTAATTAGTAACTGCTCCAACCAACAGGCATGCCTGATTTGGGCTTCTTATTTGAGGTATCTGATGAATCTGACTCTGAATCAAACTCCCCTCGTCTTTAGTATTTTTAATCAGACCTAAAAAAGTATGTACAAGCCATGCTAGTTATGTGTTTTTTGTTCAAGGAGGTGTATATGAGCCTTTATCTGTTTATGTGTTCTCCCCAACATGCAGTACGTGTTTTTGTATGTCGCCTTAGATTTTATCCTTTGAAACAAATCAGCCTAATATCCCTTCCCTTTAGGAATAGTAGTCCTAAGTGCCTCCGGGACTGATAGGAATGGGACGGGTAAAAGCATGAAATAGGAATCGAGACCAATCCGCACTTTAGAACCTTAAAACGGGGTGGGAAAGGGTAGATATGGATATGATGACCGGTGCGCTAATACCACGTGTATCCCCTCTTCTGAGGAGTGATTACCAGGAACTGCATTGATTTGATCCATATTTTAAATAAACCTAGGACCCCCTTTCCCTTATTTCCCTTTTCTTTTTAAAAGCATTGCAACTCCTTGTTTAAAATCAGCTTTAATTGCTCTCTCATACTTTGTTCCTTTTCAAACATTTGTTATTTGAAATCCCCTCTTGTTTGAGCCTTATTTGTTTGTATGTTAATTGCACCCAAAATCACAATGACTGTTTGGCCGGGAACCACACCAGTGGATCCTGAGGGGTGCCTAACACCTTCCCCTTGGGATAATTTCAAGCCCTTACCCAATCTCTAGTTAATCAAACTTAGAATGGAATCTCTATTAGTGTCCTAATGCACCTTAACTCATTAGGTGGCGACCCATCAAATGCTAAACCCAGTTCCCAAAAGGAATGAGTTGCCCCAAATGTCATAAACCCGATTGCGCGGGCAATAGGGGGCGCGACAACGCTTATCGTAAGTCGAGCAAGCTACCAGTTTCTGAGACCAATCCGCTAGGTCGGGAACCTCCTGTGGCATCCACGGGATGGCTGCAAAATAAAAGAAAGAGAAAGCATCTTTACAGAGTCTGCCTTCACCATGGGCAAAAACAATAAGAACACAAGTGTACCACTTACGTGTGAAGTTCCATCTCTCAAGAAAGGGAAGGAACTCTGCGGGGATAATATCGACAGTCCGCACTCGGACGAAACGACTCATCCACGCTCGGTTCCCATCCTCTTCATTGCTGGCAACAAAGGGCCGAGTGGATCGACGATGCAGAGTAATCAAGCCCCGATGATGCAAGGGCCCGTACAGTCTAAGAAGATGACTAAGGGTAAACTAGAGCCCGGCTTTATCTACAAAATATCTTATCATCAGCACCATCCTCCAAAACGGCGGGTGAACCTGTGCCAGGTAACCCGACATCTCCTATAAAATTCGAGCACGACTCTATCGAGGGGGCCCAACGTAAAAGGGTACGTATATACGTTCAAAAACCCCTCGACACGAACCATGATACTCTCTTCCGGGGAAGGTACCTACAGTACCACTTTTTCTCCCCATCCGCAGTCTTTTCTAACTGCCTCGAGGTGCTCCTCCCCTATCGAGGAAACAAACCTCGATGTATGCTCCCGATGGCCTTGAACATTGGGAGGTCTCTCTAGCGCAAAATCCCTCCTCGTGACAAAACACCTCGAGGTTAGCTCACCAGAAGTTGGCGGTGTACCACCGACCGAGCGTGACGGCTGGGATGAACGGGTTTGGATGTAACGGCCGTGGCTACGGTAAAATAAGAAAAAGGAAGTTAAAGGCTTGGGCGAAAGCTTTTGAAGTGGTAAGAGAGCTAACACAAAAAAGAGCTCTATAAAGGGGATAGTTACTCGAAGTAGCAGAGTCCTCAGATAAGAAATAATCAAGTGCATATATAGAGCAAGCAGCGACTGTTCGCCTATCCTGAAGGCCAATTAATTCTCACCATGTCGGCATCATTTTTGGTAAATGGACCGGTGGGACCACCTCGGTCGCTTCGCAACTGTGGCACATAAATGATACTGCCACGCGGCACTAGGGAGTCGTTGAGGCCCCAAGGATTTCCGTTATTGCAAGAATCGATCCTAAAAGGCTATCGACCTAATCTCGAGATGGTGCTTGATCTCAAGGGTCCCGACTGCTCCGAGTATGGGATCCGAAGGGCCAACATCAAAATTCAATAGGCTAACTTTACCTATGCGTTGAAAATAAATTCGAAGACTTGAAGCGAAAAAATTTTCTTACACTGCCAAAAAATATTTACAAGGGGCGTCTCTACAAGACCTTTTCCCCCAAAGAATTCATACACAAAAAAGAAAGGAAAAGGGCGTGGGTCTATTCTTCGCCGTCGCTACTCTCCGGATCATCTTCGAAACCCTCATCCGAAGTGGCCAAGAATGCCGATTCTTCCTCCAAGTCTCGGGCTTCCTCAATCTCAGCTGAGAGATCGGCGCCTCTAGCGCTTGCCTCCCGAGAGCTTGCCTCCTCGCCTTTGCACGAGCGTGAGCAGTGGCCCGAGTTAGCTTCATTTGCAATGGCGGCATCTTTCTTATACGAGGACGCGTTTTCTTCAGCCACAAACTTGGCCGCCAGTAGTAAGGCAACCTCCTTCTTAGCACTTTGAAGAAGGTCCCAGGTCGACGACAGTTCCGATCGCAGAAGGTCCCTCTCCGAGGTCACGGCCTCATTACGCCCCCTCAGCTCAAGGACCTCTGCATCCTTGGCGGCAGCCAAAGTTGCCCCACAAGGGCATCCCTTTGCACGATCTACAAAGGAAAAACAAGTTGGTAAGCATTAAGTTGCAAGAATAAAAGGTAAGTTCGTAAAATACAGCATTACCTGCTCAGCAAGGCTAGCTTTTCTTGGCACACTCCCTCCAACCTCGCCCAGAACCTGCTCAACTCCTCCTCCTTTCGGGCAGATGAGGCCTCCGACTCTTTCAGCACCGAGGTGAGCACCTCGAGCTCCTTCCCGCAGCACGAAAGCTCATCTTGGAGCCTATGGAAGGCACGGTCGTATATCTTCTTAGCCTGCAACAACACAGAAAAGTTAGAAAGTCGAGTACAAAGATTTAAGACACGAGTGGTATGTCGAGAATATCACCTGCTGGTGAAGCCTCTCCGCGTCTTCGAGAGAAACGGGAGCATCGAGGTCAATATCCTCGTCTACACCGGCAAGGAGGTCTTCAAGTACATTTTTCCCTCCCCACATTGGCAATATTTGGTTAATGTACATCCCTGAATTCCCCCGGTGAGTACGAATGGCCAAAAGAAAGGCTACCTAGGGCATTAAGTTCTCTAAGGGTCTCATATTGCCCCCGAGAAGCTTCGGGCTGAGGCCCTCCAAAATCACCAGCAGCGGGTTCATTGATTCGGACTGTGCCATGTCCGATTTGAAATTCGGAGATGTGCCCGAACCATCCTCGGGGGTCTCCTCAACATAGGCTCGATCCATATCGACCGTTCCCGATTTGGTGGCCCTCGGTCCAGCAACTTGCGGAGCATCCATGCCTGATCTCATCCTTTGTGCCAAAGGATATTCATCATCGTCTTCGTCTTCATCCTCAGTGCCAGGACTTGCCGCGGTGGCCGAAGTTAAGACCTTGACATCGGTCCGAGGCCGGCAAGGTTTAGGTTTCTTTCACTTGGGAGACTCAGCAGCCGCCTCTTTCTTCCTCTTCTTGCCCTTACCAGGCTTTGAGGTCCCTTTCTCGCCGTCAGGAGGCGGCCTCATTAACACTTCATCACCAAGGCCCGCACAAGCGTAATGCTCAAACCTCACTAACATGGTAGAGATAACAATAAAAAGCTTACCGTGATTCTTGGCTGGCCACTACATTTTGGCCAAGTCGCGCCAGGAACGCTCGAGATAAGGAAACAAAGAATTCAACCGCCTAATCCACCCCGATAGGTCCTGGACTGCGTCGGGGTACCAAACAGCGGCTGCATAATCAAAATGAAGATCACTATTTGAGAAAATGGTAAGAAGGCAATAAAACATGCCCGAGGGAGAGGCACTTACGCTCCATATTCCACTTTTCCGTGAATGGCATCCTTTCGGCCGGGATGATGTCCGAGGTCCTCACTCAGACAAATCCAGCTCATCCACCCCCGATCCTTGTCCTAATTGATGCTCGAGAAGAATGGCTTCGCAGATCGACGGTAAAGCTTGATCAAAGAGACAAGGGCTATATATTCTAATCAAGTGGTCAAGGGTAAAGGTCATACCCTCGACCTTGTTGGAAAAATAATGGAGCAAGAGTTCGAAATATTTTCCTATCATTTTTATTCTAGGAAACACGGGGACTATCTGTATACGGTGAAAGCAGAAGGGCCGATTTTATGGCCATTACGGTGCTCCATAGATATGCCTCCTAAGGCTCGAAACAAGGCTCGAGATGCAACCCCGAAGGGTTCCCAAACGCTCGACTCTAGAGCAATGCAGATCGATAGCTATGATGGAGAAATGGGAAGTTCCCTAGGCACTTGATTAAAGCTGACCAAGCCTATTAGGCTAGTACAAGCCCGTACAGTGCCATTAAATGGTCGTACCAGCCCCATATCTTTATAATAAATGTATCTTTATTATGTTGGGATTCCCCTTCATATATAAAGGGGACCCTTGTCATTTTGTAACACAACACACAACATTGAATAGAAGAACATTCTCTGCTCTCTAACTTAAATACATTCTCCCTTGATTTTATTTATTGCTTACATTTATTGTGTTCTATTAATTGTTCATCATTGATCATAAAGAACCTTCATCAAAGCTCTCAAAGTTGTTAGTCCTCTACCGGCTGCCCATAACCTAGCATCGAGCTTGACCTCGAGGCCCCGTATAACCAAGCTCGAGGCCCCGATCACCAGCCACTCGGTTTGCTTAAACATACTGTCTTCAAGCTCTTATATTATTTTCTAGTCTCTTATCGGTTTGCTAAATCTATTGCTTAACAACTAGCATAAAAATAAATCACATATTTTTAGAACTACAAAATCAAATCTAAGTGTTATTGCCATTTTCAAGGAAAAAGTACGCAATTCCCTGTTTATTATGTATGTCGAACTCTAGGTGATGCTGAAACTAGATATCCACACTTAGAAAAATTAGCACTTGCATTAATAACCGCATCTAGAAATTAAAGCCATATTTTCAGTGTCATCCCATATGTGTGTTGACCACTTATCCCCTTCGAAATGTTTTGCATAAGCCCGAACTATCGGGCTGGTTGGACAAATGGACCATCGAACTTGGCGGGTACGATATCGAATATCAACCCCGAACGACCATCAAGTCTCAAATCTTAGCTGACTTTGTGGCTGATTTCATGCCGACCCTCGTACCCGAAGTGGAGAAAGAACTTCTGCTAAAATTGGGTACATCATCGGGGGTATGGACCCTTTTCACGGACGGAGCCTCGAATGTGAAAGGGTCCGGGCTTGGCATTATTTTGAAGCCACCCAGGTAATATTACAATCTAAAACTTCTAGGTTGACTAACAAGGAGATCGAGTATGAGGCCATGATTGCAGGTCTCGAGCTAGCTAAAAGCTTGGGGGCAGAAGTCATTAAAGCCAAGTGCGATTCTCTGTTAGTAGTGAACCAAGTAAACAAAAGTTTCGAAGTTCGAGAGGATATGATGCAAAGATACTTGGATAAGCTATAGGTAACCCTGCATCGCTTCAAGGAATGGACCCTAGATCATGTGCCTCGAGAGAAAAACAGTGAGGCCGATGCACTTGCCAGCTTGGGGTCATCAGTACAAGAAGATGATATTGTTCCGGGGACTGTCATCCAATTATCGAGATCTATGGTCGAAGAGGGTCATGCCGAGATAAATTCTACGAGTTTGACTTGGGATTGGAGGAATAAGTATATCGATTATTTGAAAAATGGAAAGCTCCCATCGGATCAAAAAGAGTCAAGGGCTCTACGAACCAAGGCTGCTAGGTACACACTGGATGAAGATGGAACATTGTACATGAGGACTTCTGATGGACCATTGGCGATATGTTTAGGGCCGGGAGATATCGATTATGTTCTATGAGAAATCCACGAAGGCATTTGTGGGAATCACTTCGACACCGAGTCTTAGATTCGCAAAATAATTAGAGCATGGTATTACTGGGATATCATGTAAAAAGACACTAAGGAGTTTGTTAAAAAGTGTGATAAATGTCAAAGGTTCGCTCCAATGATTCACCAGCCCGGAGAGCAACTACACTCAATCCTATCCCCGTGGCCTTTCATGAAATGGGGAATGGACATAGTCGGCCCTCTACCAACGACCCTAGGTAAAGCAAAATTCATTTTGTTTGTGACTGATTATTTTTCTAAATGGGTGGAAGCACATGCCTTCGGGAAGATTAGAGAAAAGGAAGTTATTAACTTCATTTGGGACCACAACATATGTCGGTTCGGGATACCTGCTGAGATTGTATGTGACAATGGAAAGCAATTTGTCGGCAATTAGGTAACGGAGTTCCTCGAAGTACACAAAATAAAGCGGATCTTATCAACACCGTACCACCCAATCGGGAATGGACAGGCCGAGTCAACAAACAAAACTATGATTCAAAACCTAAAGAAAAGGTTGGACGATGCAAAGGGAAAATGGAGAGAAGTTCTACCTGAGGTCCTTTGGGCATATCGAACGACATCGAAGTCCAGTACGGGGGCTACTCCGTTCTCTTTAGTATATGGCTCCGAGGACTTAATCCCGGTCGAGGTCGGAGAACCCAGCGCCAGGTTTCAACATGCATCGGAGGAGTCAAATCATGAGGCTATGAATACTAGCCTCGAGCTATTAGATGAAAAATGAGAAGCTGCAGTTGTTCGGATGGCGGCACAAAAACAAAGAATCGAGAGATATTATAATAGAAGGACTAACCTTCGACACTTCAGAATCGGGGACTTAGTTCAACGAAAGGTCACCCTCAATACTCGAGACCCGAATGAAGGGAAACTGGGCCCGAATTGGGAAGGACCGTACCGAGTCATCGGAGTTGTCGGCAAAGGATCTTACAAACTTGGTACGATGGGAGGCGAACAATTGCCGAACAATTGGAATGTATCACTACTCAAACGATACTATTGCTAAGGTATGACTTTCTCCTTTTGTCCATTTGAATTGAAAACTAACTCATTGCAGGTGTTCGATCGAAGACATTAAAGACACCTTTTTACACGAAGACCTTAGGTTTTAAAGCACGCCCTTAGATCGGATTTTGTCTTAAATGGTTTCTACCGGTGAGGTTTTTAACGAGGCAACAACTATGTGCTACCTAAGGAGACATCAACAGTATCCAAGGCTTCTTTCCAATTAACCTCGAATACTGGGGGGCATCACCCTCGGAGATTATATTTTTGAGGAAAATACTTCACGCCAAAGAGGGCCTTGATAGGAAAACTTTGTAATGGGCCAAACGGTCAGATGAACCGTGTCCATGTATAATAGTCGAGCCCCAAAGACAAAACATGTACGCATGAACCAATTATTCAAAGAAGAATTCTTTCTATATCAAAACACTTTGTGTCTCAAAGTAATTCGCTACTATACGAACATCATGCTTGTGATTTTGTCAGAAACGACTCAAGGGCCAAAGCATGAATATACCTTGAATACTCGGGGACTGTCAATGATAGTCAATATTCGAGTCATCTTAATTCGAATTCATAAGACCTCAAAGAGACACCCCTTCTACATAAAGTCCAAGGCCATCATACTCGGGGACTAACCTTTCGAACAAGTTCAAAAGGTTATCGGGAAACAAGTCAAATAGACATACCCGAAGGCTACAGCCACATTAAACACTACGGTCATATGAAAAAGGCTACGGCCGAAATAATGCGGCTCGGAGACGTCGACTTCTGCCATAAGTTAAAGGCCTTCAAATACTTTGAAAACCAGGTTAAGTTAGGCTACCCTCGGCAAAAGCAAATAAAAAAGGGCTTCGATAAAATCAGCCCTCGAACAATTTAAAGGCTTCGATAACATCAGTCTTCGAAAAGCCTCAATAGGTATTCAATTATCAAAATACAAACGGATTACAAATGAGGTTCCAATCGATCGAACCTTTGAAAAACCCATCGGGTACAAAAAAACACATGCTAAGGCATAAAGAAATTTCCACCAAGTCCTTTGGCCGAAAAGAGGGAAAAATTATAGCCGTTTCAGAGGCCAAATTGGCCCAAGTTAAAGAGCCTAAGGGCCGACCTAAAAGAGCCTAAGGGCCAATATAAAAAAGCCTAAGGGCCGAAGCATGTAGAGTCCGAGACCTTACTCTCACTCAACTTGGACTCCAAAGTCCCATCATCCCGAACTCACATCAAATCAACTTAAGCATAGCTCGAGGATTAACAAAAACCTTGAGAGGTATTCTATTATAAGTTCAAAAGGTCGTCCATTGATCACTAAAAACCTAAGGGTTTGTTCTATTCTGAGTCCGAGCCAGTGCTCACTTGGCCATTAAAGATATAACATCAAAAAATTTCACAAATGAAGACGAAGCAGAGTTGAATACAAATCGGAGATAAAGTGAAAAGAAAGGGAATTACTTATATTCAAAAAGAATATTTACAATGCCCACAAGGGGATTTATACAAAAATAGAAAACAAAAGAGCCTAAGCTACTTTGGGAGCCACATCCTCGGAAACCACATCTTTGGAAGCCACATCCTTGGGAGTTGCATCCTTGAGAGCCGCGTCTTCGGGAACCTCCTCCTTTAGGACTTCATCCTCATCTCCTCCACTCTCAGAGCCACTGGCGGAATCCTCACCATCAGAGAGTAAAGCGGAAGCCTCGTCCTCCAAAGTTTTTGCTTTTTCAATGTCAGCTGAGAGGTCGAAGCCACGAGCGTGCACCTCCTTGAGAGTCTCTCTCCGGGATTGTCGCCTGGCGTAATCAAGAGCGCATGATAATTTGACATCAGCTGCCATAGAGATTTCCTGTGCCCGAATGTTGGCAGCTTCGGTGTCAGCTCGATAAGAGGACACAAACACCTCTGAATCGGATGTGGCCTTCGCAAGCTCAGTGGCCGGTTTAGCTTCGAGTTCCTCAATCTTTTGGCTCCGGGCCAGGCTTTCTCCTTTTACATTTTGAAGCTGGCGCTCGATCAAGGCCAGCTAATCCTGGAGTGTGTCTTTCTCCGAGGCGAGATGATCCATATGCTGTTTCCTCCCTAAGGTCTCGGCCTCCTTCACCTTGAGCTCCTCTTGAAGCTGCTCCACCAGCTCGCCCTTCTGTTGGGCCTGCAAAGTTGAGGTGTTAATCACTAAATCAAATGAGTGCATAACAGACCAAGGGATATATTACCTTTTCAATGAGCTCAGTCTGCTCTTGAAGGGCTTTCGCCAATTCAACTCGGAGATCCTTGACCTCCTCCTCTTTCTGCACATAGAGGCCCTTGAGGCCGTCCCTCACTTCCACCAGCTTCTTGAGCTCGGCTTCACATCGGGCAAGCTCGGCTCAAGATTTGGAAAATGCTTGTCGATGAAGCGCCACGACCTTCACACAAAGAAAGAGAGTCGGACTTAGAAAAACGAGAATAAAACTCGGGCCCAATTATGAAGACAAAAACATACTTGTTTGAAAAGCCTCTGGGCCTCATCAAAGATAAGTGAGGCATCAGGATCGGGGCCATCATCGATCCCTGCAAGGCACGCCCGAAAAATATCACTCCCTTCATGGGTCGTTCCCATATCAGGAGTCCTCATGGCCCGGGCATCCTGTAATTGCCCTTCGGAGAACACAGCGGCCGACGGTGAGTCATCTATATTAATTATCCCAAGTGATTCACTTGGGATATTATCCTCTCTGAGGAGGGCCTCGGAATTAGGCTCCTCGGGCTCGCCCGACAAATGTCCCCTGGGACGAGACGTATTTTTACCACCTGATGGCTCGGGGACTCTGCTCGAGCTCCCCTCCGAAATTACTTCTGTTTGAGATTGAACCGCATCAGCCTCCATCGGCTCATCGGCCTTCGAAGTGTCAGTGCTTCCTCTTTTTCGAGCTACCAACAGGCAGTCGTCATCTTCTCCTTCCTCCTCTGCATCCCGAAGGTATTGGGATGCTTCCGAAGATAGGGCTGCTGGGTTAACCCTAGGCTTTTGAGCTCTGTTCTTCTTTGGCTTCGGGGAACTTGCAGGCAACCTCCTCTTCCTCTTCTTCTCTTTGGTCGATTTTGGGATTTCTTCTTCTCCGGGCGGGGGCGGTCGCATAGCAACGGCATCTCCATGGCCTGCGTATCGGTAAAGTGAGTATTCCATTAAGAAACATCAATATGTAAACAAGAGAACTCACTATGGGTTTTAGCTTCCCATCGACCCTTGGCCAAATCACGCTAGATGCGTTTCGCATATGAAGAAGTAGAGGCCAGTTGTCGAACCCAACCTGCGAGGCCCGGGACCGCACCAGGTAACCAAGCAACAGGTGCATCATCAAAAAAGAATTAGATCGAGAAATTTGTACTTATGTTTCATGTTCCACTCCTCCGGGAATGGCATCCTCTTAGCAGGAATCAGATCGGAGGTCCTGACTCGGACAAACTGGCTCATCCATCCTCTGTCCTTGTCCTCATCGATGCTGGAGAAAAGGGACTTAAAGGATCGGCGCTGAAGCTTTATCAGACCACCTCGATAAAGGTGAGGGTTGTACAGCCTAATCAGGTGGTCGAGGGTAAAAGGCATCCCCTCAACCAGGCTCAAGAAATATCTGATCGAATTGACGATGCACCAGAAAGAAGGGTAGATCTGGCCAAGCGTCACCTGGTATTGTTGGCAAAAATCAAGAATCACTGGGTCTAAGGAAACCAGAGCTGGATCTACGAGACCCAATGTGAAAGGGTAGGTATACACACTTAAGTACCCTACCTTATGGGTGGTGATGTCCTCTTCAGGGGAAGGGATCACAACATCCTTATTCTCCCAATTGCAACCCTTTTTCACCTGCTCAAGCTCATCTTCAGTGATCAAAGAGATGCATCGAGACATCGGCTCGCAACGGCCTGGTGTCGAAGCAGGTTTATCGATTTTAAAATCGGAAGTTAGCTCACATGGTCCGTGAATGCACTCCTCGATACGAGGTGGCACCACCATTTTACCTCTGGCCGACCGCGATGATAAGGAAGCTTTTTCTTTTTGAGGAACGGTTTTAGATGTTTTAGCCATTGTTTTTGAGAAACTCAAAAGAAGAGAAGAAGTTGACGCTATAGCGAGAACAAATTCAGGAAAGGGTAAACCTAGGGAATATGAAAGGGTTAATGAGGTTTTGAGGAAAATTTGAGAAGCAAAGATTGTAAATGTTGTGAAGCTGACCTATTTATAGCGGTCGCCTTAACGATTTGGAGAAGCTGATGGCCGACCAACAGTCGCCTTCAATTAATGGCCTTGGAGACTATGCAGACGCGACCTTTCAATCACTTCAGTTGCTGACATCACGAGATTGATGTCATGATTGAGGCGTTGGAGGATCGATGATCAAATCGTTCCTTATCATCCTATTCTAAGAAACGCGGGGACTATCTGTATACAGTCGAAATCAACTATGTTCGATTTGGTGGGCTCGAGGGACCACTTCAAGAATAAGTCCGAAGTACATTAGGTTCGAGACCGATAGCAGAGTTCGAAGTTCGAAGACCAAAGTGACCGATGAATGTCGAGGCTGAGCGTGACCGGCCTCGAGTTGATGCCATTATAAGTTTGTAACAGAATGAGTAAGATTCCTGCCACGTCCCCAAGATCATAGCATAAATTTCAAAATTTATTTGTACGAATCTGTACTAGGCGGTTAGACAGCTGTCCCAATAGGATTCTTTACTGCAAATAGAAATGTACCTTATTTAGGGTTCCCCCCATTATATCAAGGGGACTCCAATCATTTGTAAACATCATCAATCATTGGCAAAGAATATACTCTCTTACTTTTTGGCTCATATATCGTCAAAATCATCTTTTTACTTAATTGTTCTTGCTTTACTGTTCCTAACCAACCTCGAGGCCATATTAGCTCGAGGTCGAGACTGTCTTGCACGCTGGTTTGATTCTACTTATTTCCTTCATTTATACGCTAGTTTTCTTGGTTATTAATTTGTATTAGACTAAATCACATATCTTTAAACCCATAAATCAAATTTAATTGTTACTTGTATTTTCGAGATAATCAACCAGATTTCAACGACTTGTATCTGAACAGTGGCCCTTCTCCTGTTTTGATATTCCAAGTAGGGCTAGGCATAATTTGGTAAATAACAAATTATCGTACCGAAATCGAAAATTTTGGTATTTAGTATTTGGTATTTGGTATTTTGGTATTTGGTATGGTATTTGGTTTTAGTTTTTAAAAAAATTGGTATTAGGTATGGTATTTGGTATTTTAAAATAAAATACCGAAATACCGATACCATACCGAAATATATATTATATTACACAAAACACATATTGTCAATTATAACATAAATATAAAAAATCTAAAATTTTACTTTTCTTTATTCTTAAAGTTTATCAATTAACTTTAAACAAGTAATAAGACAATTCTAATGATCAAGTATTCTGTTATGTACAATTTTCTCTATTTGGGTCGATATTTGCTAGTTTGAGCAAAAATTTTGTCAACAAACATTTTCAGTTTTGTATTTTTGAGTACTTTAATTAAGAATATTAGAGTGTATGCCTCTATGCACTAGTTAGTATTCAAACCGAATAAACCGAAGTTACCGAACCGAATAAACCGAAACCAAAAGGAGAAAAACCGAACCATACCGAATTTAGTTAGGTACTGTATTGGTATAGGATTTTAAGAAACCGAATACCGAAAATACCGAACCGAAATTTCTAAATATCGTACCGACGAACGCTCCTAATTCCAAGAGATATAATGCGAAAAAGTTCGAAAGAATTTATTATTTCTCGAGGAATGGGACGAAAAGCATCAAAAAGTTACTACTAGTAAAAAGATTCGAGTGAAATCAAAGCTGTGGGGTACTAACAAGTATTACAATTGTCCTAAACTCGAGTTTTCGCATCATGGCTTGCTCTTCTTTAAACACCAAAACAAATGCGCCCGAGATTTATCGTCCTATAGTATTGTCAACCCTGTCACACCAGAACAACATACCTTTGACATCCCATGCGGTAAAATTTGTGCATTCTTTTCTCATCCAGTCACCAAGGAATATTATCTCCTATGGGTAAGAGGTTGGACAGTTATAGAATTCAATATGCTTAGGCTTGACTTATTGGTGTCCCATAATCTGAATTCTGATACAGGCTGGAAAGTTTGTAACAAGTTGAAAATGAAGTTGTGTAATAGGAGTAATATGAATTCTTTAATATTCCTTCGCATCGAGGATCTCATATAATTAAAAAGGATGTTATTTATTGGATGAACGAATGTTTTTATAATGGTAATAATCATATTTGTCAACTGTCAATCATTATATTTGACATAAAAAATGAGGAATTTGATGTGATATCTCATCCGCGAGGAATATGTAATATCCAGATTTTACACAGAGGATATAGACAGATACATCTCTTTGAAATGGAAGGCCATGTCTCGTTATGCAAGTTTTCTATTTTCAGCGATGGTATATAAGACGTCAATGGATACATGGATTTTAAGAGATGATCACTATACGTGGAGCTGAAGGCAGACAATCATTCTTGATATGACTCATGTGCTGCATATATATGGTGAGTTGATCATTCGTTGGGGTTTGTCAAAATTGTTTGCTTACCATCTGCAGCGACGAACCATGAGGAAGGTATATAATTGATGATTTGAACATATTTTTGTGAACATTATTTCATATAAAATATATATGGCGTCTGATATTTTTTTATAATTATTAATAATTGCTTGATTAATTTGATAAGGTCTTGATTAAATTTTGAGACTTGTCATCGTAATGGAGATCATGAATAATGAGAGTAAAATTTCTTATAATTTAATTCAAATTTGTTCTTAATTGTAGGATTATTAATTTGGACATTGGTAATCCGGTTAGATCAATATCTACGTGATGGTCTTTATGGAATAAAGGTTAGTTGATCTCATTAACTAAATCACATAGATTGGTGATGCATATAGAGATATGATCATTGAACCGACTCATTGGATAATTCTTAATGGTTAGAATTACCATAAACTGTCAATATGATATTCTCTTGAAGAACGTGATGAAAGAGTTTCCTTTGACCTGAGATCGCCATAGTAATTGACAAGTTATTTATTATGCTTTGGTACCAGACACCTATGATCCTAGGGCGATAGTTGAAAGGATATTGGATACGATTAAATACTTGTAGAATTAGTGATTGATCAAGATGGAATCTTTCAACTCTTGGTAATGAGTTTAAGCTCCATGTTGTTATGAATTATAAACGACCAAATTAATTAAGAAGTTGGCCAGGGCAATTGAATGAAAGAAGAAAAGAGTTTCTTAGGTCATTCAATGGTCAACTATATTTGATATGAACACATAGTTGGTCGCCTATTAGGATTTGACAGTTGAACCATATCCTAGGATGACCCAGAGGTATAAGGACAGAAGGAATTACTACATAATTCTTTTACTGGTTCTTGAGAGTAAATTGTATACATCATTCTATCCGGTCGTTAAGGAGTGTTGCTAGACGCCACATTTGATTAGTATATTGATGTGATTAATTTATTCACGATTTAGTATTGGACCTGTAGGGTCGCACACTAACGAGTGTTCTGATCTTTGCTAAAGGATTAATTATTTTGTTATTGGATAATTATAGAATTTACGGAAAAGGGCCAGAATTGACCCTGAACTATAGTTTCAGGGTTAAAAATACCCTCCGTCCACCTTTTGGGCCACTAGTATCCCTAACGTTTTTTTCCTGGCCCATACATGCCACTCCAACTAACGGTTCCTCATTTTAAAAAATAAAGCTTAAATACTAATTACGTGGCAAATTGTCATTGGCTGATTTTAAAACAAAAGACCCATGTCCATACCCAATATGTTGAACCTGACCCGCCCCAAAATAACCCACCCGCTCCGACCCATTAATAAATAAAACACGGATTTCAACCCTCTTCTTCTCTAACGTTTATTCTACTCAGCCCTATCTCATGTTAGGCGATTTATCAATCCAGAAAATGTCTGCACTTTATAGAGATTGAAGCATAAAATATTCGTTAAAGTTGAAGCACTGAAGTGAAAATACAAGATTTTCTCTCATTCAAGTAAGATTCTACTGCTTTTGTGAATAAAATATGTTTAGGGTTTTCTTGAATCTGTCAATTTTTGTTGCTTCTGAAGTTTTAGAAATATTCATTTGTTTCTTCCATGCTTTGATGCCTTTGTTTAGTCAATTTCACATTGCATGTGGTCCCGATTTGTTTTTTGCTGTCCGAAATTTAGGGTTTAAGGGATGGTCGCTGATTTCTTTATTCTTATATGGTCCCAATTTGAATATTGTATGTTATTTAGCAGTTTGTTGGTTGCATGTGGTCCATACATATTTTATGTTTCTGGTAGGGTTTGGGAAATTAATTTTTTCTGTATTTTTCCTTTTATTTTTCTGTTTTTATATGTCCGATGGGTCCCTTTATCTTATTATTGTATGGCTTGTATATGACTTTTTTTGTAGAATGCTTGAGAAGGTAGACTTGGTCTTTAATTATGGGGGCAGATGGGTCTTGAAGCCTCATGTGATTTACATTAAAAACCTGAATCATGTGTTGCAAGGATATGATGTGGATATGCTGTCTTATATTGATATTTGTGCTGAATACACTGAAGTCCTTAAGTTAAGGGAGGTGAAACAGATTTTAGTCACAGGGTCTTCAGGTAGATACTATGTGGTTGAGGGTGATGAGGGCATTAGAAACATGCTGCAACTAAGAAGACAAGTAAACAAGCTGCTACACCTTCTAACATGCCAGTAGATGAAGATGATTTTGATGATGTTACTGGAGATGGAGATGAAGATGAAGATCCGGATTTGAGGCCAGTGGTGATATCTAAAGCTTGGACTATGCTTCAACAAAGAAAGTTGCACCAAAAACCTACCGGTATCAGGAAGATTAGTTTCAAGGGAGATGGAACTGGTATAAATTTGCCTACTAATCTGCCCTATTCACCCAAAAAGGTGACTTGATTCCTCAGTGGTGTTAAAATTAGACTACTTTATGCATCCAACTTGTCCCACTGGTTGCGTCAATTACATAATTAAGACATGTCACGTCGATTGATGAATCCAGTTAGTCCGCGGTTTTGGACTAGAAATTAAAGGAATAAAAGAGTTTATCACCATGAGTAGATTATATTCTTGTATACGGTTAAAGTCGGGCTTGCCCGATTTTGTTATTAAATCGAGACCAGGGAATAACATCGAGGGTAAGCCCCGTTATGGATCAGGCCAGAGCACGAAGACAAGGTATCGAGTTCGAGAATCGAAGTGCCAGTCGAGATCGAGGACATCAGCAATCGGGACCTAATATGATCGACTTCGAGCGAAGCGCAATTACGGAAAGGCGAAATATCCGTAACCGGTCAGAGATCACGGCGGAAATCCCGGAACAGATCCAATCAAGGGTGATTGTTTAAGCTAATCATGAGATTTACTTTCGTAATTAGAATTGTACCATAACTAGGGCTCCTCTGCTATATAAAGAGGGCCCTAACCATTTTGTGAAAAACTTGCATTGATACAGATCAAGGCATTATAATATTTCTCTCTTTCTCTTGTTTATCAACTTATTGTTCTTTAAATGTTCTTACTTTACTAAGCTCGAGGGTTCATCAGCTCGAGGGCATTATCCAAGCATTGGTTTGTTTTACATTCTTGTCAATTTCCATCACTTATCTTTACGTTTATCAATTAGTATTAGGTAAAAGCACGTATCCTTAAAACCATACTATAAGTTTAATTATTATCCAAATTTTAGGGTAAACAGTTTGGCGCCCACCGTGGGGCTAAGGATAATAGTGATTTTCTAGTATTAATCCTCATAACACACACCGCTTTTAAACTTGTTCTCGTAAGTGTCTTTGATTTCAGGAATTAACATGTCAAACTCTCAAGCTGTGCCCACTCACATAGACACCGACCTTGGTCTTCATGGCGAGAACGAGCACATAGTCGCCCCGGGAAACGGAGTACCTCCAATCAATCTCGATGGACCACAGGCCGTAAATCCAATCGATGTCAATTCTCGTGTTGCGATTTATGGAAATTTAGGCGCCGACCCTGAAAATAGCGTCTGCAGAAACGCCCCGGCAACCGACCAGAATGCACATAGCGGTGAAGAAGGCGGGATTAGCCTTCGAATGATATTTGAAATGTTACAAACTCAGCAGGCTGCGATAACACAACTCCAAAATCAGGATCGGGCACCAAGCAGAATCGAAATCGATACATCACAGGAAGTTGTTCATAGGGTCGAACCTGTACAGAAGAAATTGAATGATAATGGATCGGGAACTACCCCCGCAGTCATGAAGATGCTCGAGGAGCTCACTAAACGGATAGAATCAAGTGAAAAGAAAATCGAGGCTAGTGACAAAAAGGTAGAAACGTACAAGTTGACCAAATACTGGGGGTACCCCCGATCCTAAAGGGTTTGAATTTGAAGAAATTCGTGCAGACGCCTTTTCCTCAAAGTGTGGCTCCGAACCCCATTCCTAAGAAGTTTCGTATGCCGGACATCCCCAAGTACAACGGGACCACCGATCCTAATGAACACATCACTTCGTACACATGCAGAATAAAGGGAAATGACTTAGAAGATGATGAAATTGAATATGTTCTGTTGAAAAAATTTGGAGAAACTTTCTCGAAGGGAGCAATGATATGGTACCACAATTTGCCGCCCAATTCCATCGATTCTTTCGCCATGCTCGCCAATTCGTTCGTAAAGGCACACGCCGAAGCAATAAAGGTCGCGACCAGGAAGTCGGACCTCTTCAAAGTGAGACAAAAGGACAATGAAATGCTAAGGGAATTCGTATCTCGGTTTCAGATGGAACGCATGGACCTACCCCCGGTTACCGATGATTGGGATGTCCAAGCCTTTACTCAGGGTTCGAACGAGCGAAGTTCGGTAGCATCACGTCAACTAAAGCAGAATTTGATTGAATATCCAGTGGTGACCTGGGCCGATGTGCATAATCAATACCAGTCAAAGATCAGAGTCGAGGATGATCAGTTGGGATCCCCTTCCGGTTCCGTTTACCCAAATAGATCTGAAGGCAGGATTCAAAGAGACATCGACAGAGAGCCCCGATCGAACAGAGATTGGTACCAACTATATAGCGCAGATCGTAGAAATAACGGACCAGGGCGAAATCCCGTTCGAAATAATCGAAGGAATGATCGAGGTCAAAATTCCCAAGGGCTCATGAGTAAAAGTGGATTCGATAAACATGTCGAGCCTAAAGAAGCGCCACGGTTATCGAAATACAACTTCAGTATCGATGCTTCAGGTATCGTGTCAGCCATTGGACGAATCAAGGATACTAGGTGGCCCAGACCCCTACAGACCGATCCAGCTCAAAGGAATCCAAATTAAATGTGCATGTACCATGGAACCCATGGTCACAGAACCGAAGACTGCAGGCAGTTAAGGGAGGAGGTAGCTCGTTTATTAATGAGGTTCACCTTCGAGAGTTCTTAAGTGACCGAGCTAAAAATCACTTCAAAGACAGGACGCAAACAGGAAAAACGAATAGGAAGAATTGCAGCACGTGATTTATATGATCGTTGGTGGGGTCGATGTTCCTCAAGGCCCGATGTTCAAACGCACCAAAGTGATAATTACATGGGAGAAACGTACTCGGGATTACTCGCCAGAGGATAACTTATCTTTCAACGATGAGGATGCAGAAGGAATCGAACAGGCTCACAATGACGCACTGGTAATATCTATCCTTATGAATAAAATTCAAGTTAAACGTGTGTTGGTTGATCCATTAGTTCGGCAAATATTATAGTTCGAATAATATTATTCGATCGAGGGTCGTAGAGCAGCTCGACCTCCAGGATCAAATCGTGCCTGCGGCTCGAGTACTCAACGATTTCAACATGGCAAGTGAAACCACCAAAGGGGAAATCATTTTGCCGGTAAATGTAGCTGGGACTATCCAAGAAATGAAGTTCCATGTAATCGATGGTGATATGAGATACAACGTGCTGCTTAGAAGACCTTGGATTCATAATATGAGGGCAGTACCTTCAACACTTCATCAAGTCTTGAAATTCCCAACACCGGAAGGAACCAAAACGGTGTACGGCGAATAACCCGCAGCCAAAGAAATGTTTGCAATTGATGAAGTAATACCGGTATCGGCACTATCATCAACGAAGGGACCGGAATCAAAGAAAAAACAGGAAGTCAAATAGCAACCACAGTCGCGGACCTTGACCAGATTGGAGCAGCAGGAAACTTTCGAGGATGATGATTCTATGATACCTCAAACCTTCATAATCCCCGATGATTCCGATGCCACGAAGTCAACGGTTGAAGAGCTGGAGCAAGTCATACCGAACGAGCACCTGCCCGATCTAAAGGTATACCTTGACAGGAATCCCACAGGAGTTTAGCACTCATCGATTGAGCTTGGACCCGAAGTTCAGGCCGGTAAAGCAAAAGAGAAGGCCACGGTCCGAGGTTAAGCATGCATTGATGAGGTAACCAAACTTCTCAAAATAGGGTCCATTCGGGAAGTAAAATATCCCGAATGGCTAGCAAACGTAGTCGTAGTCCCTAAAAAGGGGAAGAAACTCAGAATGTGCATAGACTATAAAGACTTAAACAAAGCATGCCACAAAGATTCTTTTCCTTTGCCGAATATCGATCGTATGATCGATGCTACGGCCGGCCACGAGACCCTCAGCTTTCTCGATGCCTACTCCGGGTACAATCAAATACAAATGAACGCAGAGGATCAGGAAAAGACTTCGTTCATTACTAAGTACGGTACTTATTGCTATAATGTAATGCCATTTGGATTAAAAAATGCTGGTGCTGCTTATCAACGCCTAGTAAATCGAATGTTCGAAGAACAAATAGGTAAGTTAATGGAAGTCTATATCGATGACATGTCAGTTAAGTCCCTGCGCGCAGAGGACCATTTGACGCATTTGTAGAAAACCTTCAACATATTGAAAAAATACAACATGAAGCTCAATCCTGAGAAATGTGCGTTCGGGGTCGGTTCGAGCAAGTTCCTCGGCTTTATGGTGTCGAATCGGAATCGAGATTAACCCCGATAAAATCAAAGCAATCGAAGACATCACAATCGTGGATAGTGTTAAGGTCGTACAAAGGTTAACAGGGTGGATAGCCGCCTTAGGCCGGTTCATCTCGAGGTCTTCGGATCGAAGTCATAGGTTCTTCTCACTGCTTAAAAAGAAGAACAATTTCACTTTGACCCCGGAATTCCAACAGGCTTTAGAAGAGTTAAAACGATATCTTTCGAGCCCCCCGTTGCTTCATACTCCAAAAGCGGACGAACAACTCTACTTATATTTGGCAGTCTTAGAAGTTGTAGTAAGTGGTGTCCTAGTTCGAGAAGAGCAAGGTACGCAGTTTCCTGTCTATTATGTTAGTAGGACTTTAGGTGAGGCCGAAACGCGGTACCCACACTTAGAAAAATTAGCGCTTGCCCTAATAAGCGCCTCTAGAAAATTAAAACCTTATTTTCAATGTCACCCTATTTGTGTTGTAACCACCTACCCCCTTCGCAACATTTTGCACAAGCCCGAACTCTCGGGCCGACTGGCCAAATGTGCCGTTGAGATTAGTGGGTACGATATTGAGTATCAATCCCGAACATCCATAAAGTCTCAAATCTTGGAAAACTTCGTGGCCGACTTCATGCCAGCCCTCGTACCCGAGGTCGAAAAGGAACTATTGCTAAAATCAGGTACATCCTCGGGGGTGTGGACCCTTTTCACAAACGGTGCTTCAAATGTGAAGGGTGTTGATACCCAATTTTTCCCTCATATTTTTTAATTGTATATATATATATATACTTTCAAAATAGTATATGTGCATCATCATTTAGTTTATAAACCTATACAGGCATTTTCTTTAATTTTTCATAATTTTTAGAGCTTTAAATTGATTTTTCTGCATTTTAATTACTTGAATAATTATTAATTATTCCTTCAAATTACTTTTTGATGACTTAATCATTCAAATTACTATTGTGCATCCTCATATATGTTTCATAACAGGTGTTAGAAGTGCGTTCGATTGATTCAATATCCATGAATCTAGAAAAGAGGATTGAGGGTTGGAACAAATGTATAACAAGAATTCTTGGAATTCCTTGGGGATTCTTGATTGGTGCTGAGCTAACTATCGCGCAAAGCCGAATCTCTTTGGTTAATAAAATCCAACAGGTTTATCGCTCCCAGGGGGTGCAGATTCATAATAGGCATATAGAAATTATTGTACGTCAAATAACATCAAAAGTGTTGGTTTCAGAAGATGGAATGTCTAATGTTTTTGGCGTAACTGGTTATTCCTTACCTTGGGACCAAGTTGGTTATTGGGCAGTGAAAATAGTAACAGGTGTCCCTGACGCTATTCCTGTAATAGGATCACCCTTGGTCGAATTATTGCGCGGAAGCGCTAGTGTGGGACAATCTACTTTGACCCGTTTTTATAGTTTACACACTTTTGTATTGCCGCTTCTTACTGCCGTATTTATGTTAATGCACTTTCCAATGATACGTAAACAAGGTATTTCTGGGCCTTTATAGAGAAAAGAAAAATAGATCCTAAATATTGTAATCAATCATTTATCACTTGGTGGAGGAATATATAGTATTTCATTGCTACAAGTATGGATTATTGAAAATATTTTTACTTTATTTTGTATTATGTTTGTATTTTTAAGCTATTTACCTAATTTTGCAATAATAGCCTATATTCATGTACTATTGCTTCTATCTATACTATTTTTATCAAAATAGCCTTCTATATTTTTATAATGTTAAATTATTATAAAAAATTTAATAATTTTGTCAAAAGGATATTATCGACGATGTATTATCCTAGTGGGAACGGACAAGCCGAATCAACAAACAAGACCATCATTCAGAACCTAAAGAAAAGGTTGATCGACGCTAAGGGAAAATGGAGAGAAATTTTTCCCGAAGTTCTTTGGGCGTATCGAACGAACGTCAAAATCCAGTACGGGGGAAACACCGTTCTCCTTAGTATATGGTGCCGAAGCTCTGATCCCGGTCGAGGTCGGGGAACCTAGTGTCAGGTTTCGATACACAACGGAAGAGTCGAATCACGAGGCTATGAACACAAGCCTCGAACTGTTAGATGAAAAACGGGAGGCCGCCCTCGTTAGAATGGCAGCACAAAAGCAGCGCATCGAAAGATACTACAACCGAAGAGCCAATCTTCGCCACTTTCGAATCGGGGACATAATTCTGAGAAAAGTCACCCTCAATACTATAGACCCAAAAGAAGGGAAACTCGGCCCAAATTGGGAAGGGCCATATCAGTTCATCGGTGTCAACGGAAAGGGATTTTACAAACTTCTCACAATGGGCGGCAAACAATTGCCAAATAATTGGAACATATCACTCCTCAAACGATATTATTGCTAAGGTATGACTTTCTCCCTTTTCATTTGTATTTGATACTAACTTATTGCAGGTGTTTGATCGAAGACGTCGAGAAGTTCTTCAACACAAAGACCTTATATTTTAAAGCACGCGTTGCACTTTTTTTTCCCTTAGATCGATTTTTATCCGAAATGGGTTTTTCCGGTGAGGTTTTTAACGAGGCAACAATTATTTGTGCTACCTGGGGACAATTCAACAGTATCCGAGGCTTCTTGGAAATCAACCTCGAATATTAGGGGGCATCACCCTCAGATGTTATGTTCTCAGTACTCCGTATCAATGAATCTCGATAGGTAAAAGTTTGTAAAGGGCCAAACGGTCAAATGAACCGTGTCCTTGTAGATTAATCGAGTCCCGGTGACAAAACATGTACGCATGAATGATCTATTGAAAGAAGTATTTTTTCCTTACCAAATGTTCCATGCCTTAGTGGAATTTCGACTTTACAATTTCTACTTTAGCGGAGACTGGCTCAAGCGCCGATCGCAACTAAAACTCGGGCTACCAACCCCGTACTCGGGGACTGCCGTCCAAAAATCAACATGTTTGAATTGTTAAACTTCGAGACCATATGACCTTAAAAAGGAAATCCTCGGTTTCATAGGCCATGACCATCCCACACGGGAACAGGTACTTCGAACAAGTTCGAAATATTATTGAGAAAACAAGCCCAAAGGGCAAATCTCAAGTTAAAGGCTACAACCAAGCTAACACGGTTCGAAGACGTCTGAATTCCGTAACAAAACAGGCTTTTAAATATTTTCATAAAAACCGGTTAAAAAAGGCTACCCTCGGCAAAACTACAATGGGTTTCGACAACGTCAACCCTCAAAAACCTTAAGGGGTACCAAATTGTTCGAACTCTCGAACAAACTTATGCTAAGGCATAACAAAGTTTTTCGATTACTGTAACCCTCGAGAATCCTGATGGGTACAAAGTTACCTCGTGCTAAGGCATAATAAATTTTTATATGATCAATCTTTTTAAGCCGAAAAGGGAAGAAGCCACTCTTTTGAGGCCATATTGGCCCAATTCAAAGAGCCTAAGGGCCATTATATTTTTGGGTTCGAGGATCCACCCTCGCTCAACCGAAACCTTAGGGTTTTTTCTACTTCGAGTTCGAGCAAGTACTCACTCGATTATAGAGACTATACTAGTCCGACTTCTATCAAATCGCTTAAGTTTTGGATTCACAAACAACTGAAAATGAAAATTTTTGCAATACAACGAAGTGAATCAAAATCCTCACAAAATATAAAGTATATAAGGCGAAAAGCAAAACAGAGTCTTTACAAAACAGAAATTGGAGCCAAGTCGGAAAGAAAATGGATCTTTCATATACGCAAAAGTATATAAAAAGACCACTCTGGGTCTTACACAAAAAATCCAAAAGAGAAAAAATTTTAAGTGCCTAATCTTCTCCCGTAGCCTCATCTTCATCCCCTCCACTTTCGGATCCAATCGAGCTCCCGGAACCATCATTATCAGAGAGCAAAGCTTTGGCTTCGACCTCTAGCACCTTCGCGTTCTCGATATTGACAGTAAGGTCAAAGCCACGAGCATGAATCTCCTCTAGAGTCTCTCTCCATGACTGAGACTTGGCATGCTCAGCAACGCAGAATGATCGAACCTAAGCATCGGAAATCTCCTTTGCTCGAGCGTGAGGGGCTTCAGCATCAGCTCGATAGACGACCACGACAGCCTCCGCATTAGCCTTTACTCTTTCTGCCTCAGATGTGGCCTTTGCAAGCTCAGCGGCCAACCAAACCTCGAGCTCCTCAATTTTCTTGGCTCGGGCCAAGCTCTCCTCCTTCATGCTTTGGAGTTGACGTTCGGCCGAAGATAGCTAGGCCTGAGCAGTGTCTTTCTCCGAGGCAAGGCGGTCCATGTCCTGCTTCCACCCCAAAGTCTTTGCCTCCTTCATCTTGGCCTCCTCACGAAGTTGCTCGATCTTTTATGCCCTCTGCTGAACCTACAATACTGAAGTGTTAGTCTTCATCTTTGGATTAATAATAAAACGAGCTTCGAAAAAATTACATTACCTGCTCAATCAGGTCGATTTGCCCTTTGTGAGCTGTTGCCAATTCAGCTCGGAGATCCTTGATCTCCTCTTCTTTTTGCCCAATAAGAAGTATTAGCGCATCCCTCTCCTACGTAATCCTTTTAAGGTCAGCCTCACACCGGTTCAGCTCTGCCCGGAATTTAGAAAACGTTTCCCGATGAAGCATCAAGGCCTATGAAGAAAGAAAGGAAAGTCAAGCAAGAGGAAAACAAAGGCAAAAGTAATATAGATAAAAGGAGCTAAGGCTTACCTGAATCAACAGTCGATGGGCCTCATCAAAGATGCTCATGCATCACCTAGATCGGAAGCATCTTCGACTCCCACGAAGCAACCGTGGAAAATGTCACCCCCTTCATGGGTCGTTCCCACATCGGGGGTCCTCATGGCCTAGGCTTCCTGAATTTGCCCCTTGGAAAATGAAGGGAGGGGCGGTGAGTCATCAATTTTTATTACCCCAAGCGGGTTACTTGGGGCGTTCTCTTCGTTTTGAAGGGCCTCAGAACTGGCCCCTCCAGGTACGTCCACCGATCGCCCATCACGGCGGGAGACATCTTCAACCTCCGATGACTCGGGGACTTTGCTCGGGCCACCCTCCGAAATCCCTTCGACCAGAAGCTGAATTTTTTCGGCCATCACCGGCTCAGTGGCCTTTGGGACCTCGACGCTCCTCTTTCGAGCCACCAGCTCGTAGTCAGCATCTTCCTTTTCCTCTTCCTCATCTCGTAGCTTCTGAACTACATCCGCAGGCAGGCGGCGATATTTTTCTTCGACCTGCGAGTTGTGCTCTTCTTAGGCTTTAGGGTATCGGAGGGCGAAACCCTTTTCCTCTTCTTATCCTTGGCCGATTTCGGGGCCTCCTCCTCTTCCCCAAGTGGGGGCGGCCTCATGATAGCATTGTTCCCGAGACCTATATGATAGAAAACCAGGTAGAAATAAAAAAGAGACATTTTAGAGAAGAAATTCAAACACATAAAAGGAGACTTACCATGATTTTTTGCCTCCCGTCGGCCCTTTTCCAAAACACGCCACGAGCGCTCGACGTATGAAAAGGTCGATGCCAGTTTTCGAACCCAGCCCTCAAAGTTCGAAATTGTACCAGGCACCCAAAAGACCGCTGCGTCATAAGAAAGAATATTTATGAGAAAAGGTAAAGGAAGCAAAACAATCAACAGAAGCTATTGGTAGGTGTGTACTTACGCTTCATGTTCCATTCTTCGGGGAATGGAATCTTCTCAGCTGGGATTATGTCATAAGTCCTCACCCGGACAAGCCGGCCCATCCATCCTCGATCTTTGTCCTCGTCTATGCTCGAGAACAACACCTTTGTAGCTCGGCGTTGAAGCCTTATTAATCCGCCTCGATAAAGACGGGGGTTGTACAGTCTAATGAGATGGTCGAGGGTGAAAGACATCCCTTCGACCTTGCTTACGAAGAATCGGAGCAAAATAACAATGCGCCAAAAGAGGGGTGAATTTGGCCTAGGGTTATTGTTGGCCTGAGCAAGTTTGTTTTGATGATTTGCAAAGGAACACATACATGAACCAGGTCCATGGACATTGTGCACAAGTGACGGACAGAATCAAGCAAAAGGCTTGCACGCGAAAGGGATAAGTATAAATAGTTATATCTGATATACCCTGAACGAAAAGGTTGAATATTTGATAAGGAGCAGGACTCCTTACTTGAAGAGAACTCTATCCAAGATAAGGGAAGAGTTAGAAGTTGAAGTTGACTAGAACTCTTCCACCAAGGAAGAGTAAAGCATTAGAACTCTAGTTAATCTTTATTTACTAACTCTATAAATATCAGTGTTGTTCTCTTTTACAGGTTATGCACACATACTAAAGTTAAGCAAGAACTGAGAGCAAAATAGCAAGGCATTTTGTGAGAAATTCCTGTGAGTTTAAAGAGTGAGATCCTGAAGCTACACGAACCAGATTGAAGAACCAGTTCCATAAAGAGTTTTATGTGTCCCTCTTTATTTCTAGTTCAAAGTGTAGTTGGCGTTTTGAATTGTACCTTTCAGCTTTATCTAGAGGCAATTGTAATAGGTACTCTGAGTATTCAAGTTAGAGTTAACTTGAAGTTGTCGCAACAGTTAGAGGTTGTTTGCCACAATGGGATTAGAGTTAATCCTAGGTTTAAAAAAGTGTTTTGTAAATGCAGCTTTTTGGCTCAGCGATTTAGTGAAGAGTCTGGGAAAATCCTATTGGGAAGTAGGTCGTGGTTTTTTCACCTTTTGAGCCAGGTATTTTCCATGTAAAAATCCTTGTGTTCTTTAATTCCTGCATTTATTATTCCGCAATAGTAGTATAAGGAACACATAGAAGAACCGGGTCCTTCTATAATCTGTGCACGCAAAAAATTGGACACCACACAAATCACCCCCTCATGTGTGGTATTGAAGTTAAAAGATGAATTTGTATCAGAGCAGGTTATCCTTGAAGAGGCTAACACCTTAGGAGAAGATCAAGATGAGTGCACCACCTAAACATTGGGAAGGACATCTACTGGTAGGCCACCACTCTTCAATGGCCAGTACTACTCCTAGTGGAAAAACTGAAAGAGAGACCACATTGTAGGAGAGGACTATGAGCTATGGGACATTGTCACAGATGGTCCTCTGGCTACCATGAAGAATGTTGAAGGAGTAAATGTGCCAAAAACAAAAGTTGACTGCATTGCTGAGGACTTGAGGAAATGGGAGAAGAATGCCAAGGCTAAGAAATGGCTCGTGTGTGGACTTGGTCCAGACGAGTACATAAGAATTCTAAGCTATAGTACTGCGAAGGAAACTTAGGACACTTTGCAAGTGGCTCATGAAGGAACACCTCAGGTGAAGAGGTCCAGAGGAACTTTACTATATTCTCAATATGAGAATTTCACTATGAAGGAAGGGGAAACCATCCAAGAGATGTATACAAGGTTCACCATACTAACAAATGAACTTAAGTCTCTTGGAAGGGTTATTCTTGAAGAAGACAAAGTTAAGAAGATTTTGACAAGGGTTCTGCCAGTCTCTTGGGAGAGAAAAATCACTACTATTCAGGAATCAAAGAACATTGCCACTCTTAAGTTGGATGAGCTAATTGGAAACCTTACTGCTTATGAACTTAGAAGGCAAACCATGAAGATGGATGTACCCAAGAAGGAAAGGAGCCTGGCACTCAGAATCACTGAAGGTTCTGATCCAGAGGAGGATGAAATGGTTAGGATCACAAAGGACTTCAAGAAGTACCTAATGAGAGGAAAGAGTTCTTCAAGAAGTGGAAGCTACAACAAACCAAGGGTTCCTAAAAAGCAGACCAATGAGGGCTGCTACAAGTTAGAGAAGACTAATCACCACATCAAAAACTGCCCTCAATGGGAAATTGAATGGAAGAAGGAAAGAGCTGAACGAAGAAACATGAAGAAGGAACAGGTTCATCCTAAGAAGAACAAAGGATCAAAAAAGGTTATGGTTGCTGCTTGGGGAGAAAGCTCAGATGAAGACTCAGATGATGAAGATGGAGATGAACAAGCACTTGTGGCAATTGGAGAATCCGATGAGGAATCTGAGGTAAGTATAATCCATCTCAAAGACAAGATTAAGTTTTTGTCTAAAGAAAGGTCATTTGAGTTACTTTTAGATTTCATTGATAAATCCGAGGATATAAACAATGAAAAGGAACAACTGTCTAAGGAATGTGTGATTTTAAAAGCAAAGTGTAAGAACCTGGAACTTAGAGTTATTGAAACTATAAGTGAAAATACTGCACAAAAGAACCAGGTTCATGCATTTGGATCAAATGTCCTAGAACTTAGATCTGAAAATCTAAAATTGAAATTAGGAACAAGTAAGAAGACAGTTGACTGCACACAACTCACTCTAGAAGAAAATGTAGGTAAACTGAAGATGAGTTGTATAAGAAGGATGAACAGGTAAGAATTTTGAAGGAGGATCTAGGCAAGGTCAAGCATGAACTAGAAAGAACTTATAAATGGAACAGGTCCTCCGATGCTCTTTCATGGCTACAGGAACATCATAGTAGCAATGGAAGAGGACTTGGATTTGGGAATCAGCAACCTAAATGGGATCCCAAAAGCAAGTACCTTACACTTCCTGAGGACAAGATTTGTACTTACTGTGGTAAAACAGGTCACTATAAAAGTGAATGTAATGCAAAAGAAAAGGCAAGCCAAAAGAATAAAAAATTTGTTCAAGGGAAGAATATGCTACCAAGTTGGGCTAAAAAGAATTTAATTCATCCTTTTGCCTATAGAAAGGGACCCAAAGTAGTTTGGGTTCTTAAAACTAACCCCTAATTTCCTTTTGCAGGTCCAAGTGAAGGGGAGCAGCCAAATATGGTACATGGATAGTGGCTGCTCAAAGCACATGACATGAAGCAAGAACTAGTTCCTTTCATTTGAGGACCCCAAAGGAGGTAATGTCTCCTTTGAAAATGGGAAGAAATGTGAGATCATTGGGGTTGGTAAGGTAGGTAAGACTGACTCTCACTTATTGAGAATGTCTACTTGATAGACGACCTAAAATACAGTCTAATTAGTGTATGACAACTGTGTGATAGAGGTAACCTGGTTGCATTCACCTCTACCAAATGTTTTGTGATTAATTTTACCATTGACAAGATTTTTTTGCAGGGAAAAAGAGTGAACAATATATATATATATATATATATATATATATATATATATATATATATATATATATATATATATATATATATATATATATATATATATATATATANACTGACAAGATTGTTTTGCAGGGAAAAAGAGTGAACAATATATATATATATATATATATATTGTAGATCTGTCCACACTTTCAGAAAACGAACTCACTTGCTTAAGTGATTTGATAATGATCCCCTCCTTTGGCACAAGAGACTTGGACATGCAAGTCTGAGTCAACTCAACAAATTAGTCTCCAAGGACTTGGTGATAGGACTGCCTAACATCAAGTTCAAGGAAGACAAAGTTTGCAAGGATTGTGCAAGGGGGAAGCAAGTAAGATCCTCTTTTAAATGCAATAAAGTGGTAAGTACCACCAGAACGATGGAACTGGTCCATATCGATCTTTGTGGTCCAATGAGAATATTAAGCAGAGGTGGTAAAAGATATGTGATGCTACTTGTTGATGATTAATCTAGGTTTACTTGGACATTGTTTTTAACATCTAGAGATGAAACATTTGACATGTTCACTTCATTTTCTAGAAAACTCATAAACAACTAGGTAATCAACTTGCATCAATTAGGTCTGGTCATAGTACTGAATTTGAGAATGTTAAATTTGCTGAATTGTGTGATGAACATGACATAGGTGATAACTTTTCTGCCCCTAGGACTCCACATCAAAATGGAGTAGTTGAAAGAAAAATAGGACATTAGAGGAAATGGCTAGGACTATGCTACTTGCTAGTAAATTGCCTCATAGCTTCTCGGCAGAAGCTGTGAATGTTGCATGCTACATCATAAATATTTGCATGACTGGACCTCTTGTTAAGAAGATTCCCTATGAGTCACTTAAGGGGAGAAAGCTAAATATATCCCATCTTAGGGCATTTAGATGCAAGTACTTTGTTTGTAATGATGAAAAAGATTCCCTAAGAAAGTTTGATCCCAGAAGTGATTAGGGAGTATTCTTAGGATATTCTTTACATAAAGCTTATAAGATATACAATAATAGAACTGTGTGTGTAGAAAAAAGGTGTATATGTTATTTTTTTTTAAAACTAACATTCTTTCTGAGAGGCAGGAACAAGATAATGAAGAGATTGGGCTGATAAACAATTCAAATGGTGAAACCACAGTCCAGCCTGAAGATGCATCATAGGAAGGAACAGGTGATGGAACAGGTCCTTCCACCCAGGGCAACATGACAGGGGGAACTGACTAGAGAGGAACTGATCCTCAAACCTCGAGGGAACCTGTCCATGAACCTATTCCTCAGTAACAAAACCAGGAAGAAACATCCAAAGAAATTGACACTCCTATTACAACATCTACGAAATTGAATATAGATGAACCTGGTTCATTTGTTGATCAGAAGTTGCATAGGGGAATGTTGGTTCTCTGTTATATCTCACAGCTAGCAGACCTGACATTATTTTTAATGTAGGCCTTTGTGCTCGATTTCAGGCAAATCCAAAGGAGTCTCACTTGGTTGCTGTCAAGAGACTCTTGAGATACTTGAAAGGCACCACGACCTTTGTCTTTGGTATCTAAAAGGTAGTAACTTCAACATAGTGGGATATGTTGATGCTGATTATGTAGGTTTTCTTGTGGATATAAAGAGCACCTCAGGTATGGCACACTTTCTTGGCGCATGTCTTATGTCTTGGGCTACCAAAAAGTAAAATTCTATGGTCTTATCTACTCCTGAAGTAGAGTATGTTGTACCGCCTCATGTTGTGCTCAATTTGTGGACCAAACAATAATTAATGGACTTTGGTTGTACCCCTATATTTTATGATAACACTAGTGCAATTAGTATGACTAAGAACCGGTTCATCACAAGAGAACTAAGCACATAGATGTTAGGCATCACTTTTTGAAGGACAACTGTTAAAATGGTTTGATCACTGTGGAATTTTGTGCTACTGACAAGCAAATAGCTGACATCTTCACAAAATCTCTAAGTAGAGATCACTTGAAAGGATCATGTTAGAATTAGGGATGATTAAGATCACGTAAGAGGAACCAATTCTAACTCAATGATTGGTTAGGTAATTTGCGAATTTTGTAAATAATCAGATTAGATATTGCCCGGTCTCATGCTTTTATTAGTATACTCTTGTTCTGTGTGCTAAATGTATCACTAATGTCTAATGATATTATCCTTATTTTCTTGGAAAAAATCAGTCTTACACAAGAGAACTTTCAGTGAAGAACCTGGTTCATCGAGCTTATAAGGTATGTATTCTACACTCCGCATAATATGAAATAACTTCATATGGATCATGAACTGAAAAGAGTCCCACTTTATCCCAAACTTACTTTTGAACCAATTAACTACAAATGAACTAGTTTCATCAAGAGTTCCATGCACCATAATTGTCGAAATATTTGGGGAAGAGTTTGACGCCTCCTCAAACTGAAACTCCCAAGATGAAAAGACTTCTAACCTCTAAAAAGATGTTGTTATACACTCAACTTTTCATATTTAAATTGATCTGACCTTACCCTCTTATCTTAAATTTTTTCGAAAGATCAAAATCTCCAAAACCTGAAAACTCTCTCTATTTCTCTCAAGTTTCCGAACTGATCAAATGGTAAACACCCATGATAATCCCAAAAACTCTGTATACCCTTCCTCACCACCCAACGAACCTTCAAACCACACTTTCAACCACCCAAACCCCCAAGAACCATAGAATTCTGATGATCTGGTCTGTGACTAAGGGGGAAGAACCAGTTTCTTCTGAAACTGAACAGGTAACCTCTATGTTTCTCACCTCTCATTTTGGTTCTGAAATTGCAGAAAATCTTGAGAATGGGTTTGTTCTAGTTGGGTGTTTGGCTTGTATTGAAAAAGGAAATCTTGTTACTAAAGAAACTGGTAGTAAAAAAAGTAAAAATAAAAGGAGAGTAAGGGTGTTGAGGCTGATGCGAGGGGAACGGTGAGAAAATAAATGGTCAGATTTGATTCACCCATTGGTTATAGATTACATGATGAGACATGCACAATGGTGGTATGGAGTGAAGAAAATAGTTATAATGAGGAGACTGTGAATGGAAGTATGTGGATAGAATCACAGGAGATAAGTGATGGTTTTCGTGACAGAAGTGCAGCGGATAGGCTGGTTAGGTTAAGGAAACGGTTTCATGAACTAGTTCCTTGTCGTGCTAAAATAGACAAGAGTCCCAATCTGCTGCAAAGGGTGTCAGATAGTTGCAATTAAAACCGTTTGGAAAGTAAGGCCAATGTAAAATAGCCTTAGCTGAGGGTGTCAAGAAAGTCATTTTAGAAAAAAAAACTAGTAAGCCAAGTAGAGTAGTCCAGATTGAGGAGATGACCCTGGTTCATGAGGATGAAGATAAAGGTGTGGAAGTAACCATACCTAGTGCGAAAAAAAGAAAGATTTCTCAAGAAACAAAGGTTGTGGCAGAGGGTTCAGTTGTGACTAAAACAACCATGTCTACCAAAAAGAGCAAAAAGGCTCAAATAATGGAAGAAAATGGTTAAGGATGTTAAGAGTGAACGATTGAAGACTAGGTTGGCTGAAGTAGAGGCTGAGAGAGATTATCTCAAGTATGATATTGCAAAGTAAAAGGAGAAGAATGGTGGTATTCTTTAAGATATGATGAAATTGCTTCAAGCGAAGAACTAAGAACCTGGTCCTTCCCAGTCCTAAATCCTTTCAAGCCCAGTTGTAACCAGTGACCCAAGTGGGATTTCTCTGTTTTTTGCTCATGGTTCTATGTTTTTATTTCTTCTTATGCTTTGTGGTAGGATCTTATCAATCAATGAAATTCATTACTTTTGCTCTAAATGTTTGTTGATATTTCTTAGATGGCTAATATCCTTAGATTGAGTGCATTTGAAGTAGCCCCAGTGGCCATGAGTGATATTTGTTAAAATCTGGTTACTTAACTTAATTATGCAACTTTTCGATGATGCCAAAAAGGGGAAGATAAGGTGTGTTTTTGCTTTGGACTGTGATGTTTATAACCTAATGAACCTGGTCCTTCATGATTTGTGTCTTTCAAATGGAAAGTGTTCTAACAGTGTGTTGATGTTGAGCTGAGTTGAAACAGAGCTCATGCTTATGAAAAACACGAAGTTTGTCATCATCAAAAAGGGGGAATTTGTTGGCCTGAGTAAGTTTGTTTTGATGATTGACAAAGGAAGAAATGCATGAACCAGGTCCATGGACATTGTGCACAGGTGACGGACAGAATCAAGCAAAAGGCTTGCACGTGAAAGGGATAAGTATAAGTGGTTATATCTGATATTCCCTGAATGAAAAGGTTGCATATTTGATAAGGAGAAGGACTCCTTACTTGAAGAGAACTCTATCCAAGATAAGGGAAGAGTTAGAAGTTGAAGTTGACTAGAACTCTTCCACTAAGGAAGAGTAAAGCATTAGAACTCTAGTTAATCTTTATTTACTAACTCTATAAATATCAGTGTTGTTCTCTTTTACAGGTGATGCACACATAGAAGTTAATCAAGAATTGAGAGCAAAATAGCAAGGCATTTTGTGAGCAATTCCTGTGAGTTTAAAGAGTGCGATCCTGAAGCTACACGAACCAGATTGAAGAACCAGCTTCATAAAGAGTATTATGTGTCCTTTATTTCTAGTTCAAAGTGTAGTAGGCGTTTTGAGTTGTACCTTTCAGCTTTATCTAGAGGCAATTGTAATAGGTACTCTGAGTATTCAAGTTAGAGTTAACTTGAAGTTGTCGCAACAGTTAGAGGTTGTTTGCCACAACGGGATTAGAGTTAATCCTAGGTTTATAAAAGTGTTTTGTAAATGCAGTTTTTGGCTCAGTGATTTAGTGAAGAGTCTGGGAAAATCCTATTAGGAAGTAGGTCGTGGTTTTTTCACCTTTTGATCTAGGTGTTTTCCACGTAAAAAAATCGATGTGTTCTTTAATTTCTACATTTATTATTCCGCAACAGTAGTATGAGAAACTCATAGAAGAACCATGTCCTTCTATAATTTGTGCACGCAAAACATTGGACACCACAAAAATCACCCCCCTTTTGTGTGGTATTGAATTTAAAACATCAGTTATGTGGTATTGGCAGCAAAAGTCGATAATAACGGGATCGACGGGACCCATCGTGAAAGGGTAAGTGTAAATACATAAAACCCTTTTCACGTAAGTGGTGATATCCTCCTCGGGGGTAGGAATCACCACCTCTTTATTTTCCCAATGGAAATCTTTTTTCACCTGCTCAAGATCGCCCTCGCTTATCGAGCATATGTATCTCGACATTGGCTCGCATCAACCAGGGACCGATGAGGGTTTCTCAACTTTAAAATAGGAAAGTAAGATCGCATGACCCGGGAACACACTTTTCGATGCATGGCTCCACCGATGTTTTATCATCGGCCGGCCGCGATGAAGAGCCTTTTTTCCTTTTGAGGAACGGTTTTTGATTTTTTCGCCATTATTATATGAGTTCAAATAAAGAAGAAGATGAAACTTATTGTTTTCAGAAAAGATTGACAAACGGGATTTGAAGAACATGCAGAATTGATAAGATTGAAGGGAGTAGAAGAGTTTTTGAAGATTAGGAGAAATTTTGGAAGTAACGTTTGAGAAAATTATGAAGATGATCTATTTATAATATTTTCTATGACGGTTTGAAAACACTAGTGGCCGACTGTAACGACCCGACCGGCCGTATTGAGCTCTAGCACGTCGTTCAGCACTTTGAGGCCTTAAGAAGCTTCACATAAGGTATTATGACTTGTACGCGTGGTCGAAAATGAATTCCGGGAAGGTTGGAGGTTATTTGGAAAGAAAATTCTCACTTTAGAAGCTTAAGTTGAAAGAATTGACTAAGGTTTGATTTATGAGTAAACAACCTTGGAATCGGGATTTGAAAGTTCCAACAGGTTCGTATGGTTATTTCGGACTTGGGCAATATGCCCGGATCGGCTTTTGGATGACCCGGGAGCGTTGCGGCGCCTATTGAGGAGGTTAGTATTTTTGGAAGCATTTCATAAATTTGGGTTGAAGTGCATTTCAATTCTATCGATGTCCATTTGGGATTCTGAGTCTAGGAATAGCTCCGTATGGTGATTCTGGTATTGGTAGTGCGAACAGAAGTGGATTTGGAGGTCCGTAGGTCATTTTGGAGTCATTTGGCTAAAGCTAGAAATTTGTAAGTTTTTGAAAAGTTTGACCGGAAGTGGACTTTTTGATATCGGGATCGGATTCCGATTTTGAAGTTGGAGTAGGTCCGTAATGTTGAATATGACTTGTGTGCAAAATTTGAGGTCAATCGGGCGTGATTTGAGAGGTTTCGGCATCGAATGTAGAAGTTTGAAGATCTAAAGTTAATAAAGCTCGAATTGGGGTGTGATTCGTGATTTCGACGTTGTTTGATGTGATTTGAGGCCTCGAGCAGGTCTGCATTATGGTTTGGGACTGGTTGGTATGATTGGTCGGGGCTCGGGGGCCTCGGGTGGATTCCGGATGGTTAACGGATCAAATATGGAATTTGAAGAAGGAAGGAAGCAGCTGCCTTCTATGTAACCACACCTGCGAGGCTTGGGCCGCAGGTGCAGAGCCACAGAAGCGGACTTGGTGTCACAAAAATAGAAGTGGACTGGGCTTGGTTGGGGGCGCAGGTGATGTGCCGTAGAATTTCGGCACAATTGATACCAATTACTTAGATTTTAACTCGTCTTTTAATGCATTTTTAGTTAATTTTGACCAAGTTTGGTTGTTTTGTTGTACATGAGCTTGAAGACCCGAAACATGGAAAAGAAGTCAAAAGGTCGCAAAAGAACGGAAATGCTGCAAGTATGCGGCCGCATAATTCACATGCGGATCGCATAATTCAGAGGGTGATCGCAAACAGGGACAGACTTATTGGCCAAATGAAGAAGAAAATATGCAGTCCATTATGCGGTCGCATAATATTTGTGCGAGGCGCATAATGGTCGCATAACTCCAGTAGAAGAAAGTTTTCACCATGATGTGCGATGGCATATGCGGTCGCATAACACACATGCGGACCGCATAATTTGTATGCGACTGAAGCAGGAACTGGGAACTTATCAAGTCTGCGATGGAATGAAGAATATGCGGACCGCATAAGTGGTCTGCGACCATTATGCGGTCGCATAAGCCATCTGAAGGGGTATTTTTTCCGATTTTGACCACGACTTTTGGTCCACTATAAAAAGAATAACTGGGGTTTTTGTGGGTCAAAAAAGTCTGAAACAAGGTCCTACATAGAGAGCATTGAATACTCCATTTATTTGGAAGGTTGTGAAGAAGGAATCTTGCACTTTTGTAAGCTTTATGGCTTTATTAAATACTTTGTTCTTGTATTTTAGCATGAGTAGCTAGTTTTAAATACTAAGGTTGTGGACCCTATATGGGTGTAATGTTAATGGGTGTTTAACATTGTGTGTATATATATATAATGTGTGAGAAAGCACGGGAGAAAATATTATTGATATTATTGACATATGTTAAACATGATACAATGAGCCCTATATATATACACATAACATGTCCTACTCCTAATACATATGGGATTAGGGTTATTTACTCCTATTTACATAGCTATTCTAACACTCCCTCTCAAGCTGGGGCATATAAATCATATGTACCGAGCTTGTTACATATGTAGTTAATACGAGGACCAGTGAGGGACTTGGTTAAAATATCTGCAAGCTGATCATTCGACTTCACAAACTTTCTAGCAATATCTCCCGAGAGTATCTTTTCTCTAACAAAGTGACAGTCAATCTCGATGTGTTTAGTTCTCTCATGAAACACTGGATTTGACGCAATATGAAGAGCAGCTTGATTATCACACAAGTCCCATCTGACTAATCTCACCAAATTTTAACTCCTTGAGCAACTATTTGATCCAAATTAGCTCACATGTCGCCATATCCATTGCTTGTATTCTGCTTCTGCACTAGACCGAGCAACCACATTCTGTTTCTTGCTCTTCCAGGACACCAAATTTCCTCCTACTAAGACACAATATCCAGACGTAGAACGTCTATCAAAAGGTGATCCTGCCCAATCAGCATCTGAGTATCCAACGATCTGCTCATGGCCTCGATCCTCAAACAATAAACCTTTGCCTGGAGCTGATTTTATATACCGAAGAATGCGAACAACTGCATCCCAATGACTATCACACGGAGAATCCATAAACTGACTCACAACACTCACAGAAAAGGAAATGTCAGGTCTTGTCACTGTAAGGTAATTTAATTTACCAACCAACCATCTATATCTTGCAGGATCGCTAAGAGGCTCCCCCTGTCCTGGCAGAAGTTTAGAATTCGGATTCATCAGAGTGTTAACAGGTCTACAACCTGTCATTCTTGTCTCCTCAAGAATATCTAAGGCATACTTTCATTGTTAGGACCGAAAATAAATCAGGTGTCATGTGGAAGCTAGTAAAGCAAACCCCCAACGACAATAAATCAGATAACAAAGAGAAATCTACAGAGACACAAACATATAACATGGTTCGGTCAACTGACCTACATTCACGGCGGAGATGAGCAATCCACTATATAAAAAAAGAGTACAAAATATCGAGAGAGCAACCTCACGAAGATGCAAACACAAGTGACACACTAACACTTGTCCCGTAAAGTTCTCCCCCTAAACACGACTCTCAAACCCCATATGGCTACATTGTGGATGATGTCTGCTACTTGCTCGATACTGAAGGAACTCATTATACTCCCCTTCAGATAAAGAAAATCCCTGGTTACCTGTAGTCTCAGTCTGAGCAACATAAGCATTTTTGGGTGGGCGATCATGTAAAGAATAGCACACGTCACGAGTGTGTCCAAGTTTATGACAATAAGAGCACTTGGGTCTAGATCTTCCAAAATGACCTCCTCCTCGTCTATTCTCCATAGTATGAGATGCCCGATTGTCCACTGACCGGGATACGAGGACAGATGAGTCAAGTGTCTGTGATGAGCTCACTGGGTGACTTGGTGCTGCAGCAAGGTAAAGTAATCGAGAGAATAATTCATCAACTGTGGGGACAGTCGGACTAGCCAAAATTTGGTCACGTACTGAATCAAGGTCATTAGGGAGTCCATCGAGTGTAAGAACTAGAAACATCTTCTGTCGTTGCTCTTGTTGCTTTTCAATACTAGCAGAAACTGGCATCAACGTCTCAAATTCTTCCATGACTGTCTGTACCTGTCCAAAGTAAGTAGACATATCCAATTCCTGTTTCTTCAAGCTTGTCATTCGCGATATTACATCATAGAAATGAGATATGTCATTAGTGTATAAATTACGAGCCTTTTCCTAAACTAAATAACATGTCTGGAATGGACGGAACAAGGGCATTAACTTGGAATCAATAGATCGCCACAGGATACTACATAACTGAGCATCGACCTTCTCCTACAGTGTTTTGGCCTTTTCATCACCTTCGCTAGCCTTTTTTGTTAAATGATCTTGAACTCCTTGACCTTTACACCACAACTCGACAGACGAAGCCCAAGCTAAGTAGTTTGAATCTCCCATTAAAGGTTCTGAGGTAATCGCAACACCGGAACTGCCAGAACCCGGGTTTTTAGACCCGAAAGCATCGACTCCCAAAGACATCGTTGGATTATCACCAAATAACAAAAAGAATCAACTGACAACTCGCTGAAACAGATGAAGGAAAGACTGTGTTTGCCGGGAAAGTACTGTAGCTGCCGGAAAAAATTAGTGTAGTCGCCGGAAAAACTCAAAGTGGACGGAATCAGACGAAAACAATATGGGTGGGGTCGGAATCGGTACACGACCCAACTGTTCTGAAGAATTTTTTTCAAAAAGTGGCCGGAGGGTGCTGCACGCGCCGGTGCATGGGCTCACGCGCTTGAGCTTCTGGTGGCACGTGGAGGCGCGTGGGCTGCTGTTTGCCGGAGATTTTTTCTGGGGTTTGGTCGCCGGACAGTGGTGACTCTTGTGGTAGTGTTGGATTTTGCACAACACTGACAGGGACAACGCAAACAACCTTGAAATAATTGCCGGAAAAAGGCTTCCGGTGACTGATTTCTCTTCTCGGAATCGCTGGAATTTATGCACAGCGATAAATCTCTCACAATTGCTCTGATACCATGTGAGAAAGCATGAGAGAAAACATTATTGATATTATTGACATATGTTAAACACGATACAATGAGCCCTATACATATATACATAACATGTCCTACTCCTAATACATATAGGATTAGGGTTATTTACTCATATTTACATAACTATTCTAACATAATGGTTGGTTGATATTTATTCAATTCTCGTTCTTTATTTATAGTTGTTGGTTGCAAACATTAATCTATTCCATTTTACTCTTTCTTTACTTGGAAAAGTGAGTTAGGGTTTGGTAGAATTGAATATCAAGAACTCAAGACTTTAAATCTTGTTTAATAGAATCGCTTAGGAATAAGTGGGTTCTACTTGGCATAAATTGGTTGTTCTTAAGTTGCAACTCTTTATATTTGGAAAAATCATAAAGGGAAAATTCTACCCAACCATTGGAAAATATTGGGTAGTCATTTAGAGACCAGTTGCATATCAAAGGACCTTCAATTAGAAATATATCATATTAACACCGATAGCAATACATTCCATTTACGGGGACACAACCTTGGTTTCCTTAATCAAATCATTTAGATTCTCATAACAAAATTAGTTATCTTCTTAATTCACAATTATACCCTTCTTTTGTTACGATAAATGAATAGAATTATGACCTAAGTCAAGTAATACACTACTCGAGTAAACCTTTCACACCATATTCTCTGTGGGGTTCGACCCCAACCTTGTTGGGTTATTATATTTGACACCGACCGCCTTACACTATTTAATTAAAGTGTAATTTGAGTGTATGCGACGCAGCTCCCGCAGAAGCAAGACTGCAGGAGCGAATTTTAGCCCGCAGGAGCTGACGTGTTGGAGTTTAGCTGAGACCGCACCTGCGATGGGAATTTTCGCAGGTGCGGAGCCGCAGAAGCGGCAGGTGGAACGCAAGTGCGAGAAGTCGGGCTGGGCAGTATGTTCCTTAAATTTGGCTCATTTTTCACACATTTTCATTTTGGTTGGGCGATTTTGGAGCCTTTGAAGAGAGGGATTTCATCATCAATCATGAGGTAAGTTAATCCCACCTCTTGTAAGTTAAATACATGATTTAGATACGGATTAAAGTATGGAAAGTAGTAGAAATTTGGGGGTTTGGTGGAAAAACCTAGAATCTTGTATATTTGGATTTTGACCACGAATTTGGGCATGAAATTGAGAGTAAATTATATATTTGAGTTCGTGAGGTTATGGGTAAAGTTTATCTTCGAAAAATTTCCGAATCCGGGCACGTGGGCCCGATAGTGATTTTTATCGACTTTTCGATCAAGGTTAGAAATTGTTATAAATTGGATTATAATGAGTATTTGAGAATATATTAATGGGTTTGCATGATTATTGGCTAGTTTTGGAGCGTTGAGCATCGGTTTGAGTCGTCGGAAGGGCTTGGAAGCTGGTTATGGAACTTCGGAGCAAGGTGAGTCTCCTTTCTAACCTTGTAAGAGGGAATTAACCCCATAGGTGAAATAATTAAATATGTGCTCCTATTTGTGGGGGCTACGTACGCACGAGGTGACGAGAGTCCGTGCGTAGCTACTATTATGCCTATGTCCGGGTACTCTTAGGCTATATCATGCCTTGTTGATATTGTTGTTGATTTATGTTATTGTTTGCTTGGAGAAGAAATAAGATTGAGGGTGCGTAATAATTGTGTTGAGAAGTATTTTAATTGAGGAATTTAATAATTTAAGTGTTTCAATTAAACTGAGTATTTTCGAGAAGAATTGAGGGACCTTATATTAACTTAAGAAAATCTAAGTGTAACCGCGTCGCATGTATTATTCGCGAGCGGGAAAATCCCTTAAATTTATATTTGAAAGCGTCGCATGTATGATTCGCGAGCGAGGAAATTTCTTAAATCTATACTTGACCGCGTCGCACGTATGATTCGCGAGGAAATAAAAGGCCTATAAAGGCGAAATAAAGTTGGAAAAGGCTAAGTCCCATACGACTAGCCATTGCAGCAAAGGTTGAGGAACCAAAAGTTCCCCAATGCTCCGAAGTTAAAAAAAAAAAAAACAAGTCAGAACGGAAAGGCGTATAGAGGCAAAATAAAGTCGAAAAGGTTGAGTCCCATCGACCAATCGTCATGGCAAAATCTGAAAAAGCCAGAGTTTCTCCGGGGTCAGAAATGTAGTCGGTATTCAGGAAGCAACCAGTTGCAGTTGAAAGGGCCGAGATCAAGTGATTGACATAATCAAGGCCACAAAACCGATCACCATTTTGAAAACTCATCAATTGTTCTTTGTTTGAAGCAGGAACAAAGTAGTGCAGAATGGCAATTCCTAAAGGACGAATGTCATCAAAGGTAAGTTTCCTCAAAATCTTCACTTCCCTTTATTTCTAGCATAAATCACTGCAGTGTATACCTATTTTCATGGCTTAACCCAGGTAGAAACCTTTCGCCTAGGGGGATCCAGCTCATAGTTCTGGGTAGAAGTACTCTTCGCTCAGGTTGTTTTACGTAGCTTAACTCAAATAGAACCTTTTTCGCCTAGAGGGATCCAGCTCATAGTTCCGGGTAGAAGTACTCTTCACTCAGGTTGTTTTACGTAGCTTAACTCAGGTAGAACCTTTTCGCCTAGGGGGATCCAGCTCATAGTTCCGGGTAGAAGTACTCTTCGCTCAGGTTGTTTTACGTAGCTTAACTCAGGTAGGACCTTTTCGCCTATGGGGATCCATCTCATAGTTCCGGGTAGAAGTAGTCTTCGCTTAGGTTGTTTAATATAGCTTAACTGAGGTAGAATCCTTTCGCCTAGGGGGATCCAGCTCATAGTTCCGGGTAGAAGTAGTCTTCGCTCAGGTTGTTTAATATAGCTTAACTCAGGTAGAATCCTTTCGCCTAGGGGGATCCAACTCATAGTTCCGGGTAGAAGTACTCTTCGCTCAAGTTGTTATACGCAGCTTAACTCAGGTAGAATCCTTTTACCTAGGGGATCCATCTCATAGTTCCGGGTAGAAGTAGTCTTCGCTTAGGTTGTTTAATATAGCTTAACTCAGGTAGAATCCTTTCGCCTAGGGGGATCCAGCTCATAGTTCCGGGTAGAAGTACTCTTCGCTCAGGTTGTTTTACGTAGCTTAACTCGAGTAGTACCATTTCGCCTAGAAGAATCCATCTCATAGTTTCCGGGTAGAAGTACTGTTCGCCTAGGCTTGTTTCCGTAGCTTAACTCAGGTAGAATCTTTTTGCCTAGAGGGATCCAGCTCATAGTTCCGGGTAGAAGTACTCTTCGCTCAGGTTGCTTTACATAGCTTAACCCAGGTAGAACCTTTTCGCCTACGGGGATCCAGCTCATATTTTCGGGTAGAAGTACTCTTCGCCTAAGCTTGTTTTCCGTAGCTTAACTTAAGTAGAACATTTTTGCCTAGAGGGATCCAGCTCATAGTTTCCGGGTAGAAGTACTCTTGGCCTAGGCTTGTTTTCCGTAGCTTAACTCAGGTAGAACCTTTTTGCCTAGAGGGATCCAGCTCATAGTTCCGGGTAGAAGTACTCTTTGCTCAGGTTGCTTTACATAGCTTAACCCTGGTAGAACCTTTTTCGCCTAGAGGGATCCAGCTCATAGTTCCGGGTAGAATTACTCTTCGCCCAGGTTTAGTTTTCATGGCTTAACTCGGGTAGTACCATTTCGCCTAGAGGAATCCATCTCATAGTCCTGAGTAGAATTACTCTTTGCCCAGGCTTGTTTTTTTGTAGCTTAACTCGGGTAGAACCTTTTCGCCTAGGGGGATTCAGCTCATATTTCCGGGTAGAATTGCTCTTTGCCCAGGCCCTCTTTTCGTAGCTTAACCCAGGTAGAACCTTTTCGCCTAGGGGGATCCAGCTTATATTTTCGGGTAGAAGTACTCTTCGCCCAAGCTTAGTCTTCGTAGCTTAACTCAAGTAGAATCCTTTCGCCTAGGGGGATCCAGCTCCTATTTCCGGGAAGAAGTACTCTTCGCCCAGGCTTGCCTTTTGTAGTTTAACCCAGGTAGACCTTTTTTCAACCAGGGGAATATATATATATATATATATATATATATATATATATATATATATATATATATATATTGCCAGTAATACAGGGCGCCAACCCTTGGTTACATTTCCTTTTTCAGTAATACATGACACCAACCCCTAGCTGTGTTTGTCAACATAGGGTCTCCACTCCCTAGTTGAGTTTATTTTTAGACATAGGGTCTTCACTCCCTAGTTGAGATTATTTTAGATATAGGGTCTCCACTCCCTAGTCGCCTTTTACCAACATGGGGTCTCCACTCCCTAGTTGAGTTTATTTTAGACATAGGGTCTCCATTCCCTAGTCGCCTTTACAACATAGGCTCTCCACTCCCTAGTTGAATTTATTTTTAGACATAGGGTCTCCACTCCCTAGTTGCCTTTGCCAACATGGGGTCTCCACTCCCTAGTTGAGTTTATTTTTAGACATAGGGTCTCAACTCGCTAGTTGCCTTTTGCCAACATAGGGTCTCCACTCCCTAGTTGAGATTATTTTAGACATATTGTCTCCATTCCCTAGTCGCCTTTTGCCATCATAGGGTCTTTACTCCCTAGTTGACTTTGTTTCCAACATAGGGTCTCCACTCCTTAGTCGTTTTTCCAACATAGGGTCTCCACTCCCTAGTTGACTTTTAGTATAGATGTAGGGCTCCACTCCCCTATCCCTTTTTCCCAAGGATACATAATCTTGATTTTATTGCTTTCAATAAAGAAATAGTTTAGATTTTTGGTTACAAATAACTCACGAAATTTTCCTAGTGAAAACTGGGGCAGAAAAATTTCGTTCGTTTGTTTGTTTTGGTTCCTGAATAGGTTTTCACCATGAGGCACAAGGTTTGAGATAACCAAAAGAAGAAGTCTCAACCCAAATAAAAGAAAGAAGAAACAAGAAAAGGAAGTTGAACTCAAGGTGCAGAAGCGGAGAAAAGATGCGGACTACTCAAAAGTTGATTGAAGTCACAAGCTACATTTCCGGTCTTGATCCAAAAGGTGAAGAAAGATGAACTAGCACATGCAGCTAACAAGCATCAAGATTCAGATCAGAGTCCGCATGAAGAACCAACCAAGACTCAAGATCAAGCTTCAGAAGACTCATAGATAGGAATCTTGTAACTTGTAGCTGATAGGTTTAGTTAGTCTTTTTCAATTTTGATTTTTGATGTAATAACGGGATCGCGGACTAGAACATCGACGGCATCTCACTCGACTCTCTTATCCTCTCCACACACTCCACAACCTCATTCACTTCTGAACTACACGTGGCCTGATTCCTTTATAGCCAAGGATATGTAGGCAGCTCAGATACCAGGGCTCGGTCACAATCTTCTATCCATCTTTCTTCTCTTTTGAATAAGTGTCGGGTCAGAAATCAATTATGTCGCTTACTTGTTTCTTTGCTCAAAAAATACTTCGTGTTTTCAACTAAAGAGGGGCAGCTGTAAGCACGTAATTTTTGACCCGCACATTTGAATTATCTTTAATAATCTTAGTATTTTTATAAAGCATAAAAATTGAAAAAAATACAAAAATAGTTTCATCCTTATAATATTTCTCATTTTTTAACATATATTTGTTTAATGTCCTTAGTGTTATTTTGGTAGTGATATTGTTTTAATTTCGTTTTGATTTTAACCCACGCCTATTTTTATTCTTAGGATGATATTTGAAAAGGACCAAAAATAGTTTTGTTTTAGTATTTAGTTTAATTTTAATAAGTTATTCTACTTAAATAGGATTAACTAATATTTTTGTAGTAATTTTATCTTTGTTTTTTAGGAAAGAGTTGATATGGGTTGATGGTTCATTGGTAATGAGCCCAATTTCGAGCACAAATTTTTGCAATCAATGGCCCAGAATTGGCAGCCCCTTTGAGCCCAATCTATCAACCCACATGATCCAATGGCCTATATTTTCCCAACCATTCATATAAAAGCTGACATTAACACCAAACCCTAATCACTTGGACCCTAGGAGCAGCCGGAAAGAAAAACCAGAAAGAAAAAGGTTAAAAAATGAGAGGAGTGTTGTGAAATATTTGATTATGGTGGATGTCCATAACTCATAAGGGAGTAACACCCACTACTCTTCTCCATTAACCTCCCACTACTTCTTACCATTATGGATGTAACTCCCACACCTCCATGATCTTCCCCCATGTTCTCAATAGTTAATACCATGTTCATGGCATCTCTTTGTATTACCTATATCATCCTATAAATAGAGGGTTTGGGCATCACATTGTATATACTTGAACACTTGATGAAATAAGAAAGTTATCTCTTCTTCTCTTATTCTACTTATCTTCTTGTTTTATATTATTACTTTGAGCTAAGTTTCGTAACACGTTATCAGTACGAACGCCTCATTCTTCGTTAGGTTGTGGTAGGTGTTTCTTAACATTCATGGCTTGCCTACTCATATCCTTTTGGTTGTCAGGTAACTATTTGTTTATCTGTTTTCACATACAATGGTAAGAGTCTTTATGCAATTTTTGTTTACTAATCCACGAATTTTTAATTTTATGATTATGCTTAAAAACTAACATGCGAACTGTGTATTAGATTGAAACTTGCCTAACAATGAAAATCACAAAATGATGCTGCCAACGGAATTTAGATCATCCCTACAAGAACTGCCACATTGCACAAAAATTATATTAAATGCTCTTCTATGTCGGAAATGAACAGTACAACTTACCATATCGTCATTGTCTGCATAAGCCATATAATATTTTTCCTTAGAGTTAATATTAATAGATATAATGCATAATTTGTTTATGTTTTTTGTGTCTACAATATTAAAAGCTATGATTAGTTCTCCCCTTTATCGATGCAGATACTATAGTTTTATTTATCACTAGATGAGTTTACGCTTACATCCATCGGAAGTGATAATACTTTTAAGTCTTATGATGATTAAATACGATGATGCAAGGGTAAGAAATATGGGCTCAAGCCCACTGTACCATGCGGGTAAGACATCGTTTCTTGTCTTGATGCACCATTGTAAGAGTTGGGTTTGAGTCCTAACACATGCTTTTATGTGTAAGGCATTGGGTTTGAGTCCCAGTGCACCATAAAAAAAGATATAATGATGACTAAAGAGAAATAATGTATTTTTCATGAAAAAGCATGAAGTTTGTCCCACTTGATTTGCTCCATTCTTGAAGTGAATGTGATAGCGGTGCATAATAAGTCTAAATGAAGACAAGTGGTTGACCAATGAATGTGGGCGTGCCAAAGACCAAAATAATAATAGTCATCATTATAGTAATTTTGAAAAGGAGAACAATAAGGGTTCTCAAAATAATCCTTCAAAAGTGAAGAAATTGTATATCAATATGGTCTGTAAATATGAGGCACGCTCTGACGATTATAGTCCATTTTTTTGAAAGAATGCGACTTGTGATAAGCATTGTAAATGCACACTCATTCCTGAAGTGAATGTGAAATATATATGTGATACAAATTATGCACAAGAATATATTTATGCAAGGTTGAATAAATACTACAACTCACCTCTATGGGAGGTTTGAGAGAAAGAAAGATCATGAACACTACTATGTGGTTACACGAATATGTCATTTGTCGTGTATATGTGGTGCGCCGAAAATATTTTGACATGCCTTATAAAAAGTTATTAAAGGCAAAAGTAAAGCAAGAAATAAGTCTTGTCTATAATATTTTTGATTGTGACAATGATAAGATAATTTTTTCTGTGGAGGAAAAATTCACCACTTGGATGGTGGTATAAAAGATCTTGTAGTACAAAATTATAGAGAGCTCCGAAAAAGCGAATTTGTTACTACCTGAATAAATAAAATTATTCATGGCATTGGTGGTAGTAAGTCTCAAAAAGAAACTTTTTGAGTTTCAAATGTATTAGCCAAAGTGGTTGGCATATTGAGACTATAAATGAAAGGAAGATTGATTATCTTCATATTACTATAACATATCGGGTAAATATGAAAGGTTACCCGATTTTTCTTCTATTTGTACTACAGATGTATAAGCATGGTGATGGAATCACATGCCATATTAAATTAAATATTTACTGAAACAAATATTAGTTGGCACGACCGGTTGGCCATCCCGGTTCAATTATGATGCGAAAATTAATTGAGAATTCATATTGGTATATATTGAAGAAATAGAAGATTCTTCAACAATTCTCTTGTGCTGCTTATTCTCATGATATACCAGTCAAGGTTGGGATTGAATCCCTTAAAATCTGGAATGAATAAAAGGTGATATATATATGGGCTCAGTCACCTGCCATGTGGACCGTTTACTATTATATGATTTTAAAAGATGCATTTATTGTATGGTCACATGTGCGTTTGTTGTCAACTTGCAGTTTGGCTTTTGCAAGGTTGCTTGCTCAAGTTATTAGAGCACAATTCCAGAATATAAATTATGATAATTTATTTTGATAATGCTGGTTTAAATCAAAGTTGGTTTAGCAGAAATTGTATGCCTCCAATTAAGCTAAATCATTGGTTATGAGAATAAAACTCCCAAATCGAAATTTGGTATGAGGTATATTATTTAATATACAACATCACTTGTACGCATCTAGCCAATAAGTTATGATAAATTCTCCTATCACAATTGGTTCAGGGTCAGGAACCAAATAATTTCTATATAGAAATATGGATGTGCGATATGATATAATTATCCCACCACAATGCACAAAGATTGGTCCCCAAAGAAGGTTGGGGATATGTGTTGGTGATCCCAACACTTGGGGAGAAAATGAGCAGCTGAAAAAAGTAATACATGGAATGAATTATTATGAGTACACTTAGATCCTCGCACAAAAAAAATATGAACTTGAAGTTCAAGTGATAATTCATTTGCAAAATTATGCCAGGCGCATTTGCTGACCCAAAGTTAAATGTCATATTTCAGCTGCTAATGCTCCAAATGGAATAAAGTTCATGATAGACAGTGTCTATGGCACGCATCAAGCGTAATAGACTAATTGGTTCCAAAGATAAAATTCCTTGAAGAAGGAGGGAGCAAATGTTCAAGATGGTCATAATAAGGAGGCAAGTGCTCTATAAGAGCACCATGACATAACACTTTATAAGACCTCATGGGAGAGGCTCAGGTACCTGAAAATAATGAGATCTCGATAAGTTATGTCTTTATTGTGTGATGATGGAACCGATGGAAAATGATCATTGATGATATTGTTGATATAATGTAGCGCTCAATATTTTTAATATTGACGAGGATCTTGAGCTCAAATTTGTCATGGAATTTGGACATATAAATGATTGGTCAATGAAAAATACGCAATTAAGATTGACTTCACTTGGAAAACGTGAAGTTTTGGACTGATAGTCTTAACACCTGAAAGTATAAAGTCAGTGGGGTGACACAAGATTTTACGTAAATGTCCTAGCATTGATTATATGGAAACATGTTCCCTTGTGGTGGATACAATTGCTTTCAAATTTTAATCTGGCAATACCTGATAAATTTGATATGCGTATATAAAAATCATTGAAGGATTTAAACTATTCTAAAGCATATTAAGGTTCCCAAGAAATTCATTAAATAAAGCTTCAGCAAATCCTTATGTGGATTAGAGCAATCATGGCGTACATGATTTATCGGTGCACTATGTATCTTGCTAGAACCACGAGTATAACAATATGCTAGCGAGATATACTTTAATTCCTATATAAAGATACTGGAATACTATTATGATTATATTGTAAAAGAAGTCCTTGATATAGATTTGTTTATTCTAACAAATATTGTCAAGGTTATGTTGGTTATACAAATGCAGGGCATGGTTCGTTGTTCAGATAATCTATTTGGCTGTGAGTGTAATGCCAAATTATGATATTCAACAAGATTTCAATTATATTGAAGATGATTCTGCATGCATAGCTCAATTGAAAGAAGGACTATCGAAGGAGACAAAATAAAAAGTATTCACTGAAGTTCTATTTCAGACATGATTGATGTTTAACAAATTTGTTCAAGTGATAATTTGGCAAACTTCTTCACAAGGCATTGCCAACCTCAGCAATTGAGAAGTTGTTATACATGATTGGAATTTATCGTCCTTGAGATATGAAGTGATATTTTTGTCAGGGGGAGTATAGCACGCGCTGCACTCTTTTTCCTTTCGCACAGATTTTATCCCACTGGGTTTTCCTGGCAAGGTTTTTAACGAGGCAGCAAGTAATGCGTATTACAAGATATGCGTACTCTTTTTCCTTCACTAAGATCTTTTCCCACAGGGTTTTTTCTTGGTAAGGTTTTAACGAGGCATATTATCTTTGGACATTCAAGGGGATGTGTTATGAAATATTTGATTATGGTAGATGTCCATAACTCATAAGGGAGTAACACCCACTACTCTTCTCCATTAACCTCCCACTACTTCTTACCATTATGGATATAACTCCCACACCTCCATGATCTTCCCCCATGTTCTCAATAGTTAATACCATGTTCATGGCATCCCTTTGTATTACCTATATCATCCTATAAATATAGGGTTTGAGCATCATATTGTATATACTTGAACACTTGATGAAATAAGAAAGTTATCTTTTCTTCTCTTATTCTACTTATCTTCTTGTTTTATATTATTACTTTGAGCTAAGTTTCGTAACAAGGAGCCGTTTCTTTACTAAAAATATCCTAGGTATTGTCTTCTTCTTCCTTTTCCAAAAACGGACAGAGCTTATCACAATTTTCAGCTATTGAAACTCCATTAAATTACCTCACAAGCTCCAAAAATAAGCAGCCATTTTCTCCATAAATCCAATCATTAAGGCAACCTTGAACAACCCCATCTTCCTCCATAAATAGCCATGGAATTCCTGCTGAAAAAAAAAACTCCAAAAAGCTACAATGAAACACCTAAAGTCCAGCTCTAAAAACACCATTAAAATAGCCCCCTTAACCACCCAAAACCACCCCAAAAACGTCACCCATCAACAGCCCCGAAATCTGCTCGAAATCACGCCAAAATAGCTCCAAAACGAGCTGAAAAATACTTCCCAAACCTAGCAACCATGAGCTGAAAACTGCTCCCAACTCAGTTGAAAGCTGACATTGAAATGCACCAAAATCAGCCGTGAAACAGCTCCTTGAATCTCCATGAAAAGCCATAGAAAAGCTGCTCAAAAGCTCCGAAAAGAGAGCCAAAAATCTGCCCGAAATGCAGCCATGAACCTCTGTTTTCACCACCAAATCAGCAGCCTCAACACCATCCAAACACCTCTGTTTTCCTCCCCTCAAAACAGCCATGAAAACTGGCCATTTTCGCAGCTCTTAACCACCAAAACATGCCCCCAAAAACTCCAAAACTCAGCACCTCTAACCAGCAAAAACGCCTCCAAAACACCATTAAAACACCATCTTCAATCGAGTTTTGAGGTCGCCGGTTCAAGGTTCGGATCAATAGCTCGTTTGTTTTGCTTTGCTAGTTTTTGAGATCTTATTTCAAGTTCATCGAAAACTTTCAGCAATAAAGGTCAGTTTCCTACTGTATTTTACATTTTATCTTTACCTGTTCTTTGCTTTATTCCTATCTAGATGATTTCTAGCCCATTTCAATGTTTTCAATTTGATTACTTGATTAAAAGGCAAGAAAACGAAATTCGTCTAAATGGGTTAAGTTTGTTTGTTAAGGTTTGATGTAAATAATTAGTTGTTTGGTGATGGTATTGAACCTTGAAATGCTATTTGATAATGAACCATTAACAGAAAAGTGAAGTATTATGCCATCTGTAATTGAGTTGGGTCTTGCGATTTTTGATTGGCAAAAATGACAATGTTGTTTGTTAAATCAAATTGAAGAATGGGCCATTTTCTTTAAGACTATCTGATGGGCCTTAGGTAACGTGGAAAAGGTTTGGGCCAAAAGAAAAATTTAGACTATTATTCACAATAACATATTGTCCATAAGCTATGGCCCTCATATTAATATTAACTTAGATATTAAATAATCATAATAATCGTAATTTGCTTTAGGCCCGATTTAGATCAGTATTGCGATTATGTATACGTTTGCGTAATATAATTGCAAATTTAACTCTAAAGACTCGAGGAATGCATTCGCGCAACTTCAACCAAACTTTCTTAATAAATCAACAAAAGCGTTATTAATCGTGGACATGTTCGCGTGACATGATTTTGACGCGCCAAAAGAAAAGAGTATACGTACGCGTAACTCAATTTTTTAATTACGAATAATTCAAGTGATTTAAAAGCGGTAAAAAGATAAATGCACATAGGTCCTAAAAATGAGTAGTTAAACAATTAAAGCCAATTTTAGTCAATAAAAGCGACCGTGCTAGAACCACGGGACTCGGGGAATGCCTTACACCTTCTCCCCGGTTAACAGAATTCCTTACCCGAACTTTGTTTTCGCGGACCGATAAAAATAGAGTCAAACCTTCCTTTGATTAGGGATTCAAATAAATGGTGACTTGGCACACCCAAAAATTAATTCCAAGTGGCGACTCTGAATAATAAAAATAATCCCCATTTCAAAATTGTTACTTTAATTGGAAAAACTCTTTAACCCACTACAATCCAAAACACACATATCTTTCGGGGGGTGTAAAAAGTAGTTGTGACACCGATCGCCTCGGCAGGTTAATAGATGCATTTATAGTTCGCGCCATTCGACCCTTTGGCAATGCACAATTAACTTTTATATTGGATCAGGCCGTACGCCTCGACATTTCCAATATATATACATTATTCTCATGGAATCGTGCGTGACATTTGGCTAGAAGCTAGTGAATCTAAGGGATTTTTCCCTGATTTGAATTATGGCAACTTCCTTAATGAAATCCACTATATCTATATATATGCTCCGGTTACGGAGGGAACTTGCTAGTTGAGAGCTTGAGTAAAATTATAAAGAGGGGAATTGTATCACGTATTTTATACTTGTTTATTTCATATGTTTACCCTGTTTCATGTTTATTCACCCCACTACTGTACCAATATTATTGGACCACTAGTAAGTGTCGGAGTCGACCCCTCGTCACTACTTCTTCGAGGTTAGACTGGATACTTACTGGGTACGCATTATTTTCGTACTCATACTACACTTGCTATGTGTTTTGTTGCACATGCACATGTATCTCTAGTGGCCTAGTGGGCGTAGCAACATGGTTGATACGGAGACTTAGATGAGTTGCATCTCTCGAGATGACCCACAACCAGCAGAGTCTCTTTCAGATTATTGTATTTGCTTTCTGTCCAAATTTGTATTCCGCACATTTATTGTACCTCATTTGATTTCCTAGTGATTGCTCATGCACTTGTGACACCAGGTTCTGGGGTGATTCTGGGATATTCAGTATTAAAAATTATAAACACTTTTATTTATTCTGTGAAGATTACTTTTACTAGTTAAATTAAAGGAAATTTATGGTTTCAAAAATATTAAAATGAGAATTTAATTAATTATTTAGTGTTGGCTTGCCTGACCAAGGTGTCCGGCGCCATCACGACCTTTAATGGATTTTGGGTCGTGACAACATGGTATCAGAGCACTAGGTTCCCTTAGGTCTCACGAGTCATGAGCGATTCTAGTAGAGTCTTGCGGATCAGTACGGAGACGTCTGTACTTATCTTTGAGAGGCTACAGGGCTGTTAGGAGAACTTCCTTTCTTGATTCCTCATCGTGCAGTTTGATGCCTTTGAGGCTTATGCCTTCATTTCCTTCCCATTAAATCTTATGCGACGTGAACAATGGTTCTAAATCAAGAATCGAGGAATTTTAATGGTACTACATATAAGGTGCGGGATGTTTCTGCCTGCGTAGTTGTTTGGGCTATTGTTGTCGCGTTGCGGAAGGATATTCTGTCGTTTCAGCTCAGTAGCTATACTTCTGAGAGCTTTGAGGCTATGCACAGGTTGCTATGATATTTATGAACGTTTATCGCGCAACATTAATGTGATGGTAGGATGCTTGCCTATGTGTCGGGGCAGTGAATGACTTGAAAGGAGGTTTACTCAGAGCATGATTCAGAGATTTGGTATTTTATTTCCAGTGGAGGAAAGGCAATCGGACTATAAATGTTCAGGTTTGGGTTGATAGGGTAACGAGACTTGGTGTTTTCAAATATGGTGAAATTTTTATCTACGACGTGGTGTCGTCGTCCTCGATTGAATGTGTTAAGTTCGCCGGTGTTATGATCTTCTAATATTCGCCTTTGGAGCAAGATATTGTGAGATAGTATTGGAGAATCGGCAGTCAGAGATCGCGGGGTGCGGTGGTTCAGGTTTGAATGGGTATTTCTAATGCTGACGGCTCGAGAAGGAGGATCTTCGGAAAGGGTTGAAGTTAGTAGAGATCTATCGGTTCAAGTGCTACAGAGATAGATATTGATCTAAGACAACAACTGGGCAGCAAAGGATGAGAAAGGACATGTGGGAAGTGTCAGGCGGTGGTTAAATTTCTAGAAGGCCAGGTGTAAGAAACGAAAGTTGAGTAATTGCTTATAGGAGTGAGTTTGACCAAAGTGGGAGAGTAGCATATGGTTTCAGTGGCAGGATAACTACACACCTTGAGCAAAAGTTTAGAGTGATTTGGGAATTTTAGTGGACGGTAATTGGGCCCGCGAGCTTAATTTAAAATATTAGCTATTATACGGCGGGAGATTGGATGCAACAGAAAGGGAGTTGCTTGATACGAAGAAGGATGCAATATAACTTTGAATTGGTAGATATTGTCGCACATTTAGTTGATGTCCATAAGAAGTGAACGAACTAGTACAATCGGTGAATGAGCACGGGCTCAGGATTAGGCAAAATTTGATCACGCCCAACTATGCCTTATAAAAAGGACTAAGCGGTCGCAGCAAATATAATCCGGTTTACAAGTCCTGAGTCGAATCCCACAGAGAACTAAGGCTTAGCTACAACTGTTCAATATTGATAAGAAGACAAGCTCGAACAATTCTTATGTTATAAATATTAAGATTCTTGTATCTAATTAACTAACGAATTAAATTAGTAGATTAACAACTACAGATACCAAGGGCTAGAGACAAGATTAAGGAGGTCTAGAGTTATGATTTCCCCTATTGTCGGAATCTTTCCCGGTACGTTTTCTATAAATTTGCCTAAGTCTTCTCTACCGATCGTGAGCACTCTGGCTGTCGTAACTCTCCCCTGAGTAATTACAACAATATACTAGACATATTCTCCTGAATTACGCTAGTTGGCCTTAAATACAGCTCACTCAGATCGCTAGGAGTGATGTTATTGATCACTCATATACGTTAGGAGTGATGTTATTCAACAACTACCTAAATATGCACTCTCTCCCGAGTAATACACACTAAATAGGCACAGTCAATTGAGAGCTCTTCAACCAACCACAATAATAACGTAGTTGAAATAATAGAGAAAATACTACAGCAAATCTATATTAACGTAATAGGAAAATCATCCTTCAAGAGGTTCTATCAAAACCCTAGATAACAAATTAGCTATTCATAATAGTATGCAAAACTACAATACTAGAATTCATAACCAATAATGGAAATAGGAAGAAGGGAGTGAAAAACTCGTAGAAGAATTCTCCGCCTTGCTCCTAGTGTGTTCTTGCCTCCTTAGGTCGAATCTCCAATCTCCACGACGGCTCCATACTCTCCCTAGGTCTAAATTGTATCCAAACTCAATCTCCCCCCTTAAAAGTGGCGTTTTTAGATCTATTTATATGTGTAGTAAAAGACCTAAACGTGTAAGCCAAGTCCTAGTCAAACCAGGAGACGAATGAGGTCTTCAAAACTCGAATTGGACCTGGCCTTAGGATGGCCTCGCCAGGCTAAAGCCAGGTCTAGCCTGGGCTTAGACTGGCCTCGCCAGGCTAAAGCCTGGTCCATCCTGGCCTTAGGCTGGCCTCACCAGGCTAAAGCCTGGTTGAGCTGGCTTTTGCCTGGCCTCTCCTTTTCACTGTTCTCGTGCACACTTTCAACGTGTAAGTATCCTTTTTACTCTACTTTCATCTCCAATTCACCTACACATAAAGTAGACTCCATTACGCGCAAATAAAGTGTAATTTATCATTAAAGCATGTAAAATGCAAGGCACATAATGTACGAAACTATGGAATTATAGCCACACATCACACATTTAGTTGATGTCCATAAGAAGTGAACGGACTAGTACAATTGGTGAATGAGCACGGGCTCAGGATAGGTTATTGATGTCGTAGTGATTGTACCCTGTGCAGCGAAGTTGGAAGATGTCGGCGTGTAATTTCCACAAGTGGGTTATCTCCTGTGAGCATGTCAGCGGTCGCGTGGTTGGCGAAGCTTCTGCGAAGGATTTTACTGACTATCCAGTAAGAAGTCGAATATGTGAATGTTGTTAGAGATTCAGAGTGTTCGTGAAATGCTAACAAAAGGATTTCGAGGAATTTGGCGGTTTGGTTATGTAAGATCATGTCAATAATGAAGAAAGAATCTTGGTGGGTTCCAGAGTGGTGTAATAGTAGCTTCAAGCTAAGTGGGAGGGTCCCACCGCCTACGATTATGTTGCATGGTTATCTATTTGTGAGATTCGGGTTATCGGCGTATTGGTGAGTTATTACAGCTAATGAAAAAGAACATAAGTGGTAATTTGAGCAATGGAATTGATAAAGGTGTGCTATAGTTGGCCGTACTGACTCATGTTCAGGCTTTGGGTAGATTCAGAATTTATGCTTCGTACAGAGGTGATTTACAAGGGAAGTGATTCAGTCGGGTGCTTCATTGAGATGGGTGTTCATGTGCAAGCGGAGCCTTGGAGTTGATTATATTCGGGACCAAGTCAAAGTGGGTGACTCTCAACAATGGTCCTAGTGAATTCAGAGGTTAAAAATGTCGTGCCTAAGGATTCAAGCCCGCAGTATGGTTAAGAATCGAGCTTTTGTAGCAGATTATGATAAGAGGCTTGGAATGTTCTATCATGTTTTTGACTTGCAGTGTAGCATTGGGAGGAAAAAGAGAAAAATACTTTGGATTCGTAGAGGAATTATCAGAATGAGTGTATCAGTTGAAGATGCGAATGTGCGTGCAAAGAGGGTATGAAACGGTTCGTGGGTTTGAAGACAATGTGATCTCGTAGAATGGGGTCACTCAAGGTGAATGCTGATTTAGGTTGGTGATGTAAGGAGTGGAGCTATTATTATCTCTAAGGCAAGTTAAGGATGAATTAGAAGAAGATCGATTGGTTAGCCATGGTTGAATTGGCATAGTGGTGGCGGTACGTGCGAGGCTCGACGGCCGTCGTAATTGATTTTATTTGGTAGTATTCAAATATTATGGCATGTTATGTGTAGGCGGATCCCGGAAGGGTTATGGTGGTTTAGACCACTACTTGAGGATTTGAATATTCTACGGTTATGAGAAGTCACTCGCGTGTTGCTATGGTTCTCTTGGAATAAGTTAAGTAAAAAGTTTCTAGGTGATGAAGTGTTTACCATATTAGTGGTTCAGGAGTTATGATGAAATTCTTGTACTATCGCATATTGGTTTGTTAGGTGCAGTGAGCGATATGGAATTTGAAAGTGAGGATCAAGGTTGCGGTTCAGTGTTTGACGAGGATGTCACGAGCTCGGATGAGCAGGAAGGGGGTTTGGATGTTTGGACTAAGCTGGTATTGTCTTCAGCGTCACCTGCTTGGATACGGATTCTTGATATGCTTTACAACATTAGTGTGACCGGTGGTATGGATGTGCAAACTCGTTATCTAGTGCGGAAGGTCGTGGGAGCATCTCTCACGGGAAGATTTTATAAGTGTAACATGTAGTCACTTGATTGATATAAGATTTAAACCAAGTGTGAAGATTGTGGTAGTATCATTAATTTGAGAATTTTATGCCTGGAGGGCACTCGGTTTATTGGGTTGTGGACTGTGGAGGTTCGCGCCAGATATGAGGGTTGTTCTTGTGAGTCATGGGCAAAAAAGGGGTTATTATGGACCCTTGAAAGGTTATTAGCCTAGTACGGTGCAGTCAGAATCAGCTCGAGGTCGATGGGTGGATTTAAATATGAATATGGGCTCTATATCAGGCCAGATGTGTTCATTTCAGCATACCATTCCTTATGGAGGAGTATTCGGACGTTGGATGTTAATTTGTCATCGGCTAATTCATGTAATACTATATTGTGCCGTGTGAGGTGAAACGGCTTAATGGTTTCATATGTATTGAGGTTTCGCATAGCGATGGTGTTATGTGAGCAGGATGGCTCTCGAGATTCAGATCATATATCACACCTTAGATGTGCTTGAGTTTTGTAGCGTATTCGACGAGTCTTGAAGTAGAGGGCATTGTAAGCAGTTAAATTTTATTGGATTTAAATCCAATAAGATAACTTAGACTATATTTTAAATTAAATATATTTTGGTCCAAATAAATATTGTGATCTAATATAATTGGATCAATTATATAAGTCCAATATATATATGGATAAATTAAGGAATTTTTACCTCCTATAGCAAAGGTTAACACCTTATTTATTTCAAATAAATACCATTTAAAAAAAATTATATTCTATAGATACCTTTTAAGGTTTATAGCAAAATATTTAATTTTGGTTACCTCCTAGCCCTAAGCCACTAAATACGCTAATCAGTTACACTATTTTCTTTCTCTCCCTACTTTGATACATCTCATTCTCTTCCCCCATCCCATTAAAGAGTCATATCCTAGTGCCGATGAATCAAGATCACGGATCAGTGACCGACGAGCAATCACGGCAAATCACTCCTTTATGACTAACGAACCACGCGAAGGATTCACACATCGAAACTGAGCCGCCGCCGACAGCTTGGATGAGCAGCAACGTTTGTCCAAAGTTTCTAGTTGTTGATGGAAGTAGTCTAGTTGTTGCAGTGGTCCTAAACTCCATTCCTAAAAGAACTTCTCAAGTGAGAACCGGAGATTGGCAATCCTCTCCTGAAGGCTTTAAGGGAAATTTCAGATTTAGATACACTGCAGAATCGTGTAAGTTGTCCTTGTTGAATTGAGAAATCATGAGATTTGAACCACCAGGAAAACACAATGCTTTCCGAATATCCAGCTTGGATGAGCAGCATCGTTGATGATGACGATTATTCCATTTTTCTAGTGAGAAAAATCAAAGTTGTGTAGTGGATTATTTGACTTCGCCGGTACTGTAGATGCCATAAGTAAAATACCTCAGCTTATGGAATCATGGTCGGAATCCGATGGGTCATCGGAAAATTGTCGACTAAAATAGGTCGTCTGAAGTTTGGGGTTGAGCAATTTGAAGATTTTGTTACCTTTTTTTAAGAGCATTTCAATGTATCTCGCTGTATTTCTATGTATTTCATTGTATTCACTATCTTTTTTTTCATTGTAATTCAATGTATCTCGTTGTATTCCATGTATTTCATTGTATTCAGTGTCTTTTTTCTCATTGTATTTCAATGTATCCCTCTGTATTCTATCTATTTCATTGTATTTTGTGGTTGAGAATCTTCTTTATAACTGAAAAATACAATATTTGTGTGTTATAATTGAGTTTGTTGAGTTATATTCGGAGTCTATTATGTTAATTGATTCACTTTCCGTTTTAAAAACAGTGTAATCCCCTATTTCACGCCGTGAATACAGTCGAATACAATAATTTGTCCAGCTGTAATCACATGTTTCACTCCATGAATACAGTCGAATACACTCGAATACAACAACTGATTAGCTGGACTTCCCTGATTCACGCCTATTTTTGCTACTGTATCATGAATACAATAGTTTAAATACATCTTATAACCACAGAAAATGTATCTATATTCCGTAATATAGCAAATGGTATCTATAGATGGCTAATTACTACTAAAAGGTAGTGCTTTATAAAAAATTCTCATAAATTAATAAATCCAAATCCATTGGGCTAGCCCATTTAGTTGGGAAGGTGATGAGCCCACTTCACTAAACCCAAGATGTCATCTTCCTAGAGGCCCAATCTGATGCCACGTGTCAAATGACATGGCGCACCAAGTCACACAGAAGAGCCCATGGAATCATGCCACGTCTCAAAACGATAAGGCATGCCAAGTCAAATTAATAGGCCAATGAAATTGTGCCACATGTACAAATGACATGTTCTGGCCAATCAAATGCGGCCTTGTCACACTTCAATTTGATTGGTCGGAAAGTGTTTGTTCTTGTCATAACTCTTTCCTCCCTCAACTATAAATAGGGGTCTTCATATGCAGAAAAGACAGCAGAAGTTATAACAAGAAGCAAGAGAGAGCTCGTGGATCAAACGCTGCAAATTCTCTACAAGTTTCAAGCTTCAAGGAATCAAGTTGCTCAAGAACGAAGAAAAAATCAATATTCAAGGAGTACGAGTTCAAACCAAAGTTCGTGCTAGTGAATTCAAGATCATCGTTCGTGACGACAAATATAGATTCAAGATCAAGATCAAAGGCCCTTGAATTTATTTACTATTGAAAAGAAGAATCAGAGAATTCATAGAAATTGTACACTCAATTATTTGAAATAAAATACTATGATTATTGCAATATATGTCGGTCTTGATTTTATTTTCTCGACGCAATTTATCGTCTACAGTATACTACGACTTCTAGAATTGTATGCAATTAATTAATAAGTTGTAACAATTATTTTTAGCTACAATTGGGATACATGTGCAAAGCACGTTTTTAGAGGTCTATCTATCTAACCATTATTAAAAAAAAATTCTAACACGTTATGATTTTCACACAAATTTTTGTTGTCAAACTCTAAACCTATGTTAGTTAGCTGACACTGTTGTATTTTCTACAATGAACACAAGAACATTAGTAAAAAAAAATCATAAGAACTCTTAAATCTTCAATAGTCATGCGTTTTTGGTGAAATTAAAAGCGAAGAATGATAATTTATGAAAGTAAAGTATTGAAATTAGAAAACTTGAACAAATTAAAATCGAACATATTGATTGAGGTTATTTAGGACTTCTATGGGCAGAGTTTCTTCCTTTATTGAGTTAGCCAAATAAGATTAATAATCATCATTTTGAGGAATTTATATTTTTTCTTTCAACTTCTATTTTTTTAGTCAAATATATCTGTAACACTATATTTGTGTATTTTCTTAAATACTATATTCATTGAGATGAGGTACATGCGCAATGCACATATCCTTAGTGTGACGACCCGACACGTCGTCTCATGTGTTACCGCTCCGTTTCCCCCATTTTATGCTTCTTCATGTTTCGTTATCGGTATATGGTGTGTTAGAATTGATTTGGATTGGTTCTGATAAGAAATGAGATACTTAGTCTCTTTAAGGAAGACTTAAGTTGGAAAAGTCAACCGAATGTTGACTATTGAGTTAGAGGGCTCGGATGTGATTTTCGGTGATTCGGTTAGCTTCGGGGGATGATTTGTGACTTAGGAGTGTGATCGGAATTGATTTTGGAGGTCCGGTGTAGAATTAGGCTTGAATTGGCGAAGTTAGTATTTTGGCGAATTCCGGTTGATGGGTGAGATTTTGATCCGAGGGTTGGAATGGAATTCCGAGAGTTTCTGTAGCTTCGTTATGTGATTTGTGATGTGTGTGCAAAATTTCAGGTCATTCGGACGTCGTTTGGTCGGGTTTTTGATCGAAAGTGCATTTCGGAGGTTTTGAGAAACTTAGGCTTGAATTCAATGAGTTTCGAGTAATTTGATGTTGTTTGAGGTGTTTTGATGATTGAAACAGGTTTGAATGATGTTATGGGATATGTTGGCATGTTTGGTTGAGGTCCCGAGGGCCTCGGGTGAGTTTCGGATGGTCAATCGGACCACTTTATGCCTTAAAAGATAGCAGAAAATTTGCAGAGAACTTTTGTTCTATGCGATCGCAGAGGGAGTCATGCGATCGCATAGAAGGATTTGAAGGGGTGTTAAATTTGTTCAATGCGATCGCGTATAGCTGGTTACGATCGCACAGTGTTGGATGTTGATGCATTGCGATCGCAGAGCATGTGTTGCGATCGCATAGGGTATTTTTGATGGCTGGAAAATTTGTGCTATTCGATCGCAATAGCAAGGGCTGCGATCGCATAGGGTTAGTCAGTGGCCTGGGCAGAATGTTTTATATCATTTCATCCGCGATTTTGGGGCTCATTTACTCCATTGTTGATCTTTTTGGGAGCTTTTTGAAGGAAATTGAAGAGGGAATCAAGGAGAATCGATTGGAGGTAAGATTTTTGAGCTTAAAACTCGTTTTTATTGTGAAATCCACCTAGAAATTCATGGAATTAAGCCAAAAATGGAAGAACTAGGGCTTGAGTTTTGGGATTTTTAAATTTGAATTTGAAGGGCCATTTAAGGTTGGATTTGGGAGTTCTTGGTATGTATGAACTCGTTGAGAGATGAGGAATCCATTGATGTGAATTTTATAATTTTTCGAGAAGTGGGCCCGGGGCTCGGGTTTTGCTAGTTTAGAGATTTTTGCTATTTTTCGATTGTTTTCGATTGGGTATTGTTCCCTTAGCATATTGTTATGTATTCGCTCTGATTTTGGATAGATTCGACGCGCGTGGAGGCCGATTTGAGGGGAAAAGGCGGCGCGAGCTAGAGATTTTACCAGTTCGAGAGGAGTAATGATTGTAAATGATAGTCTGAGGGTTTGAAACCCCGGATTTGCACATCACAGTGCTGTATTGAGGTGACTTGCACTCCGGATAGCAAGCGTGGGGTAGAGCACCTTTGGGGATTGTGACTTGGTCCGTCCCGATTGATGAAATTACTACGTATTTGACTGAAACTACTTGTTATCATCATAATTTGGGTTGATTGCCATGTTTGGGCTTCGTGCCAACTATGTGAGTCCTCCAGGGATTAATATCACTGTTTTCGCATTACTTTGCATATAATTTGATCTCGGTCCAGGGTTTTAATACTATTTTGCAAACTAAGCCATTATTTTGATATTGCCCAAGTGGCTTATGTGCATTTCTGGACTGAGCATGGATCGGGTTGCGCGCCGCAGCAGTGTTATAGTGATTTCTGGATATATGGATGGCTCGGGCTGCGCGCCGCAGCGGTATTGTATTGATATTGAGGCCGAGGGCCTGGTTGGTGCCACGAGATGGTTTGATTATTTGTGCTTGGGCTGTAGGAGCCCCTCCAGAGTCTGTACACACCCCAGTGAGCGCCGTCGACGTTAAATATATGGATGGTTCGGGCTACACGCTGCAGTGGGTACTGGTGTGTACCGTCATATGCATTGCATTGCACTCATGCATTTGTTCCTATTTGTATTATTTGTCATGACATTCCAACACTCGCATTTCATTGGCTTCTATGCTACTTCTTGCACTGGTTACCTGATACCCTGGTGTTATTTGTTAATGGAGTGCTGTGCCCGAGGGGCTGACTTTTGTGCTGACTTGCACTATCTGTTTCGCATTCATTTGCTTAACTGTTGGAAAGAGATATTTTCAAAAGAGGTTTTAAACTGAGTCTAGATATTTCTAAAGATTTTCACGGTTTCACTGTTTTTCTCAAAGGGTTACACTGTTCTATATAGCATGATGGCTTGCTTTACGTGGTTTCTTGCTGCTCAGTTATTATTACCTTTATTACTCACTGAGTTGGAGTACTCACTTTACTCCCTGCACCTCGCGTGCAGATGCAGGTATTGGTTTACCCGGTAGCGGGTTTGAGCTGGTTGAGGATTGGCTATCGTAGCTGAGCAAGGTGACCGCCAGCGTTCGCGGCACCGGACTTCTTTCTTTTAATTCCAGATTTTTATTCTATGTATTACAGGCTTTGTAGTTGTATCAAAAATCCTTCTAGATGCTCGTGACTTGTGACACCCCGATTTCGGGCTGAGTCGGGATAGGATTTCCTATTTTATCACGTTTATTCCGCAATATGATTTTTTTTATTATCTATGATTCAGACTTATTCATGCTAAGTAACTGTTAAAAGAGGCGTTGTTGTTCTGTTGGCTGGCCTTGTCTTCACGAGAGGCGCCATCACGACCGGGTTTGGGGAATTGGGTCGTGACACTTAGACTAATGCATCTTAAATTTACTACGTCCATGTATTTTGAGAGCGAAAAATATAACCAACTGCAAATCGGATTTGCCAAGAGTGGTGCCAAACAAAAGAAGTCCATCTTGAACAACTAAATTATGAATATGATATGCACATCTAATATGGACTGAATTCAGAAAAAATGAAGTTAATCTAATTTTCAAAACTCATACAACATAAGTATTACTAGAAGCATTATCTACAATAACAATAATAATTTTGTCAGAAACCCATACAAATTTTAAATTTCTTAATTTGCTTAGAAATAAGTATGTCAGCCATCAACAAATTTAAAACCAATAATGCATTTTTGTTTGCATAGCCTAGTTGTTATCTATCCAATGCCATATAACGATTAAGTAATCATAACCATTAACACTACGACCAATGTCTAAAGTAAAAGAAACTCTTGAGTCTAAGTGAAAAAATAAATAACTTAAATATTGTTGATATTCACGTTGATTTGAAAACAACATTCTAACATTTGTTTTAGGAAAACATCGAAAAGCAGGTGTCACGATCGTGATTTCTCACCATCAGGACCGTGATGACACCTAACATTTCACTTGCTAGGCAAGCCAACGTTAGAATAGTTTTTAGCCATGTTTAACAAATCAAATTAATTGATACCAATTAAACTGAATAGAACTGAAATAAAGTGAGAAAAATCGAAATAACCGCAATATCTAGATATAATCCCAGAACTGGTATCACAAGTGCACGAGCGACTAGAATAATATAGAATTATAGATAATGGTCTGAAAGAAAGTAAAATTGTCTGAAATAAAATGAACAACTAGGATAAGGTAGAAGGCGACTCCACGGCTGCGAATGCCGTGCAGCTGTACCTCAAATCTCCGAACCGGCAATCAATCCGAGCAATCTACTGACCGCCACTAGAATCGACTCCAAAATTTGCACAAGAAGTGCAGAGTATAGTATGAGTACAACCGATCCCATGTACTCCGTAAGTGCGAGCCTAACCTCGACGAAGTAGTGACGAGGCTAAGGCGGGTCACTTACAGTAACATGAACGGAGTATAATAATAATAACAGGAAAGAAACACATGAAAAGTAAGGTGGTTAACTTTTGAAAATAAACTCAATCCTCGGAATCAGTAAAGCCAGCAACACCATAACTCAGAATCATATATGAAAGCACCAAAAGCTAACACAATACAACAAGGGATACACAACACACAATCCATTGTGATGCGAAACCCGATTCCACCGTATAAGCACAATCCTCCCTTATTTTGCCATATCAATAACAAGAATAAAATATAAAATCCGTTGCGGCGCCCAACCCGATCCCACCATATCAATATCAATCCTCCTTTATTTCACCACATCAATAACAAGAATAAGATTCGTTGCGGCATGCAACCCGATCCCACCATATCAATATCATTCCTCCCTTATTTTACTCATTGTGGCATGCAACCCGATCCATAAATAAAGTCAATTTATGTGGTCAAATTCAAAAACTCAATTCACAAGAATTTCTACGACTAAAAAATATGAAAGCAAAGCAATAAGTAACTCTGTATCAAGTCAATGAATGCTACAATTAATCCAAAATAATAAGACAAGTCAAATATATGATATTTAAAGTGTACAAGTAAGACAATTAAGGCAAGTATCAATTTATGAAGGAAGCATGGGAGAAACGAACATTTTAATATGAGAGAAATAAGTGACGAGTAGCAAGTTAAGGCATAGGAAGCAACTAAAGCATGAAATCGTTAAGGCATATGAAGCAATTAAAGCATGTAAATATTAAGGCATGGAATAAAATAATTAATGAAATACGGGAAAGCATGAAAATAAGTATTTGGACGACGTATAGACACTCGTCACCTCGCATATACGCCGCTACACATGTAATTCACATAGCACATAGCTCAAGGGTTCCTAATTCCCTCAAATCAAGGTTAGACTCAACACTTAACTCGCTTCACAAGCAAATCAAAGCTCAACCGGGGACTTTCCTCTAAAATCCGCCATCGAATCTAACCAAAATCGACGCAATAACATCAAATAATGCTAGAGAAATCAATTACAATACATAAAGTTAAGATCTGTACACTTTTTCCACAAAGTCAACAAAATTCAACCCTGGACCCACTTGGTCAAAACCCGAGATTCGAACTAAAACCCATTTACCCATTCATCCCCGAGCCCGGGTATGTAATTAGTTTCAAAATCTGACCTCAATTTGAGGTTTAAATCTCAATTTTACAAAAAAAAAATCCAATTTTTCCCAAATCCCTAATTTTCTACCGTGAAAGAACATAGAACAAGGTTAGAAATTAATGGGTGTTGATGAAAATGGAAGAAAATGGTCCGTAGCGTATCTGAAACTCACCCAAGCCTCTCGGGCTCCAAACCAAACATGCACACAAGTGTAATAACATCATACGAACTCGCTCGCGCGATCAAAACATCAAAATAACACCTAAAACCACGAATCGGATACCAAAACAATTAAAATTGTCAAAGAAACTTAAGAACATGAAATTTTACTACCGAACGTCCGAATCACGTCAAATTAACTCCGTTTTGCACCAAATTTTGCAGACAAGTTATAAACACTGAAACGAACCTATACTAAGTTTTGGAATCGGAATTTGAACCCAGTAGCAACAATGCCAACTTACGATCAAACTTAGGAATTCTTTAAACCTTTAAATTGTTAGTTTTTAACAAATTACGTTAAATCAAGCTAGGGACTTCCGAGCATACGCCCAAGTCCCAAATCACGATACAGACCCACCGGGACCATCAAAACACTGATCTGGGTCCATTTACACAAAACATTGACCGTAGTCAACTCAAATGAGTTTTAATGCACAATTTCACATTTTTATCAATTTCCACATAAATTTTCCCGGAAAGGAACACGGACTGCGTACGCAAATCGAGGAAGGATAAACGGAGCTATTCGAGGTCTCAAAACACAGAAATGTAGGGTAAAACTCCAAATGACCTGTCGGGTCATCAGTTCTCCACCTCTAAAATAAACGTTCGTCCTCGAACATACATAGAAGGTACTTGGACTCGTTAAAGGGTGTGGATATCTACTTCGCATATCCGACTCGGACTCCCACGTGGCTGTCTCGATCGGCTGACCTCTCTACTGCACTCAACCTGAAGGATAACTCTTAGACCTCAAGTTGCCGGACATGCCGGGCTAGAATAGCAACCGGCTCCTCCTCATAAGTCAAATCCTAGTCCGATTGGACTAAGCTAAAATCTAACACATGGGGCGAATCACCGTGATACTTTCGGAGCATGGACATATGGAACACCAGATGGACTGCGGATAAAATAGGTGGCAATACCAGCCTGTAGGCCACCTCACCCACTCTTTCAAGAATCTCAAAGGGTCTTATGTACCTAGGGCTCAACTTGCCCTTCTTCTGAACCTCATCAAACCCTTTATGGGTGAAACCTGGAGCAATACCCTCTATCCAACCATCAACAATATCACGAACTCTACGGTCGGCAAACTCTTTTGCCTAGATTGAGCGGTGCAAAGTCGATCCTGAATAATATTGACCTTATCCAAGGCATCCTAAACCAAATCTGTACCCAACAACCGAGCCTCTCCGGGCTCGAACCATCCAACTAGCGAATGACACCGCCTCCCATAAAATGCCTCATAGGGAGCCATTTGAATGCTCGAGTGTTAGCTATTGTTGTAGGCAAACTCCGCAAGTGGAAAGAACTGATCCCAAGAACCCCTGAAATCCATTACGCAAGCGCGAAACATATCCTCCAATATCTGAATAGTGCGCTTGGACTGTCCGTCCATCTGGGGGTGAAATGCTGTACTCAACTCAATCTGTGTGACCAACTCATGTTGTACGGCCCTCCAGAAGTGAGGTACACTGCATACCTCGATTAGAAATGATAGACACGGGCATACCATGAAGACAGACGATCTTGCGGATGTAGATCTCAGCTAATTGATAACTATGGATTTTAGCTTATCTTATGCTCTCTTTTGCTTAGGTTTTGGATAAAAAATGTGTAAAAGTATTCCCGAAAACTGACTTATTGTGCTTGTCTACAGGGTTTGGTCAAAATGAGGCAAGAAAGCCATAATCAACTCATGCAGGAGTAAAATTGCACAAGTTCAAAGCTGAGATAAAAGCGATGACCGCGAATGGAAAGGGCGGTCATGGAAGACTACCGTTGAAGCGGCCACAATTACACGGAATAGAGGTTCAGAGAAGGTGTTTTGGGTGCAACAAAGACCGCTGACCGCGATGAAAATGTACGATCAAGGAATACTTGACGCGGCCGCGATGGTAATTCCGCTGAGAGCGGTAATCAAGGTTCAGAAACCCAGCAAAGTGAGCCTAACTGAGGAGCGCGGTCCGCGTCCAAATTGCGCAGCCGCGGTTGAGGCTAACACTGAAGTGGTAACTTTTACGATGTCCGCGAAATCAAGTCCAAACCAAGTACAAAAGTGAAGAAACGCGGTCCGCGCTTGTCTTGCGCGGCCGTGAAAGTCCTTACGCTGAGGCGCTCATTATTTCGCTGATAGAGGAACCTTTGTAGGGGTATTTTTGTCCAGTAATTTTAGCTGTGTATAAATAGTTCCTTTTCACATTTTTAGGTCATCTTTTGTCTAAGGAGCTCGTGAACAACCGTATTTTACTACTTAGAGTAATTTTAGAGCAACTTTAGCTATTAATCTTAGATTTTATTCTTATAATCAACTTTTATGGCTTATATTTCATCTCCATCTTTGAATTCTACCTTGATTATGAGTAGGTAAACCCATTAGCTAGGGTTGTAACCCAACCCTAGTGTGGGTATTTAATGGGTCTTCAATTTTAGGGCTTAATTGTTTATGGGTTAATGATATTTAGCTTGATTCATGCTTTAATAGAATTAGTGATTACAAACACTGATTCATGCCTTTATGACTTAGACTCTTCTTGAGAAAGAGGGTCTAAGTCTAGGAAATTCAGGCTAACAAGGAATTGTGGTGCATTCAAGAGATTGATAGCCCCAATTAAAGGGTTAAACCTAGAGATAGTAAATACCCGACTTGAGCCAATTTTGCTTGCATTATTTGAACACCCAATTGGGCTTGAGAAAGCCAATTAGGGCAAAGTCACTCAAACTACCGAGACGTATAGAGTGAGTAATTATGTGCAAAGCTTATATAATGATCTCAAATATGACAAGCTTGTCCTAACTTCTAGACCCCATTAGATACTCACCTAGGTGTCAGTCACTTCCCTAGTGCTTTTTAACAATTGAGAAAAATCCTACAAAAACATTGTACTTAGATTACTTTCAACAATCAGTAGCATTAAAAGTAGAATAGAAACAAATCCAAACATGGTTACTCACCTAGGTGTCAGTCACTTCCCTAGTGCTTTTTAACAATTGAGAAAAATCCTACAAAAACATTGTACTTAGATTACTTTCAACAATCAGTAGCATTAAAAGTAGAATAGAAACAAATCCAAACATGGTTAGAAGTGCAATTAAGAGCAACACGCATGGCTAGATTAGATAGAAACGCAACTCCCAACCAATATTAGCTCCTTGTGAATATCGATCCCGACCTTTCGGGTAAAAGCTGCATCGACCACTCTTTGCCATTTTATAGTGGTATAGGGTTGGAGGCGATCACTTTTTGACGCCGTTGCTGGGGAGCTAAAAGGTTTTGGCCATCTATCTGACTAGTTTTGTGTCTTCTTTTTCTTTCCTTCTATTTTACTAACTTGTATGAGTTAATTGATTCAGGTACAAAATGGCCAATAATGATCCTCTTGAAAATGCTCTCCCAGGGGAGGAGGTAGATGATAATGCTGAAGATGAGATGCCTCTAGTACCTCAAGCTCAAAAAAGAGGCCGTCAGGCCAATGACAACATTCCAACCCTCCCCTAGCTCCTCCACGAGTTGCTTCCAAATGAAGGTTACACAAGGGCAATTTTCCCACCCCGGATTCGGGCGGGCAATTTCCAGATTACAAATGTTATGCTGACTTTATTGGAGCAAAGAGGGTACTTTACAGGCGCTCCCTATCAGAATGCATATACACATCTAAAAGGCTTTGTGGATACCTGTTAGGGAAGCAAACAGACAAATGTGTCGGAGGATGCTTTGAGACTGAGATTTTTCCCTTTTTCACTTAGAGGGAAAGCTTTGGATTGGCTCGAAAGACTACCCAACCATTCCATCACTACGTGGGATGAGTTGGCCGACAAGTTTATAGCCAAGTTTTTCTCACCGGGGCATATGGCGACATTGAGAGATGAGATCCTGGCCTTCAAACAGGAACATAATGAACCACTTCATGAGATCTAGGAAAGGTATCGGACGATGGTGAAAGAATGTCCGAACAATGACATGATCGAAGCAATGATCCAGCAAACATTCTACCGTGTCATCAACACCACCAATCAATATGTAGTGAACCAGCTAGCAGGGGAAACTTTATGAACACACCTTATGCTGAGGCGTGTGATATTCTAGATGAGATGACAGATACTTCCTCGACGTGGCAAAGTCGAGCTAATGTGCCACAAGGTGATCCCAATGTCATTCACCTGCACAAAAAGCTCCACGACCACAGCCAAGCAATTGCAGAGTTGACTACAACAATGAACCAGTTGACAAAAGCTCAATTGCAGCAAGTTCAAGTGCCAAGACAAGTGAATGCCATGGAAGGGGTAAAGATGACGGTTAACAATAGGCGACAAATAGGTCAACAGAGTCAAGGAAATTATGATCAATATGAGCAAGGTAGTAGTGGTTTCAACCAAGATGATGGGTATGATGATCAATGTGAAGAAGTTTAGTATGTGAACAACTAGCAAGGACAATGGGGCAATGCTCCGATCAACAACAACAGTGAAGATCCCAAGGAAATTGTGGGAATCAAAACCAACAAGGAAATTGGAACTGTGGTAACAATAAAAACTGAAACAACTGGGGGAACAACAATCAGAACTGGGGAAACCAGGGCAACTGGGGAGGAAACAACAACCAAGGGGGTTGGAATAACGGTAATCAAGGGAATCGGGCCGGGCTTTCAAAGGCCTCCGATGTATCAACAACCAAACAACCTGCCTCCATTTCCGTCTCAAGGTCCTAGCTCGTCAAACAATAAGATGGGAATGATTGAGTTGATGTCTGAGCAAATGATGAAGAAGAACGCCGACTCTGATGCCCAGTTGGCGTCCCATAATACTTCTATCCAAAACTTGGAGGTACAACTTGGCCAGATATCGCAATCTTTGAACACACGCCCTAAGGGGGCTCTACCTAGTGATACAGTAGTAAACCCAAAGGGTAGGAACAATACCGGTCATGCAATAGCGGTGACCACAAGGAGCGGTAGAGGTGGAGAAGTAAGTACCTCCATGCAAAATGAAGTTGTGAGTGATGAGGTTGAAGTGCCAAATGATGATGATCCAATAGTTGATGAGCAAGTGAGTGAAGAGAATTTGACTGGTGAAGTGAGAATTGATATTCATGACAATGAGGAGGAGACTAAAAATGATGTGAACCCGTCTAGGGAACACGTGATGGATATATCAGAAATGGTAGTGCCAAAGGCTAAGGCTCCTTTACCAAGGCCTCCTCTGCCTTACCCTCAAAGACTTGCGAAGCAAAAGAATGAAAACAAATTCAAGAAGTTTATTGAGATGATGAAAAGCTTGTCGATCAGTGTACCCTTGGTGGAAGCTCTTGAGCAAATGACGGGATATGCAAGAGTTTATGAAAGACTTGGTCACTAAAAAGAGATCTATGGATTGTGAGACCATCAAAATGACTCATCAAGCGAGTGCAATTATGCACTCGATGGCTCCAAAGCTTGAAGATCCCGACGCATTTACCATTCCATATACCATTGGGAGTGCGGATTTTGCAAAGGCCTTGTGTGATTTGGGAGCAAGTATAAATTTGATGCCTTACTCTATCTTCAAAACTTTGGGTATTGTTCAACCGAGAGCTACTTCAATGAGATTGCAAATGGCGGATCGAACAATGAAGAGGCTGCTTGGTATTGTTGATGATGTTCTTGTCCCGGTCGACAAGTTTATTTTGCCTGCAGATTGTGATTCTTGACTGCAAAGTCGACTATGAGGTGCCTATTATATTGGGAAGGCCTTTCCTAGCAACAGGGAAGGCATTGGTTGATGTGGAAGTAGGGGAGCTCACCTCCCGGGTGGGTGATGAAAAAGTTATCTTCCACGTTTGCAAATCGATGAGGCAACCGAATAGTACTGAAGTTTTCTCTTTTGTGGATCTTGTGATGGAGGTGATAGTTGATGACACGAGTGCCATGATCAATTTGGAGGATCCTTTGGAAGCTGTATTGTTGAACCATGATGTGACTGTGGATGAAGGCTTGGTAGAGTATGTCAATGCTTTGCAAGGAATTGGTTCTTACTCCTATGAGCCACGTAAACTTTATTTGGATCTTGAGAACAGAAAGACTCCACCAACAAAGCCCTCAATCGAGGAACCTCCCGTATTTGAGTTGAAGCCTTTGCCTTCACACCTCAGGTATGAATTCTTGGGCCCTAGTTCAACTTTACCTGTTATTGTTTCTTCGTGCTTAACTAACGTGCAGGTAGATTCCACCCTGGAGGTGCTCCAAAGAAGGAAGAAGGCAATTAGATGGACTCTAGCTGTCATTCGAGGAATAAGCCTCGCCTTTTTCATGCACAAGATTATACTTGAGGATGATGCCAAACCCTCCATGAACATCAAAGGAGGTTGAGCGAGGCTATGCAAGAGGTCATCAAGAAGGAAGTAATCAAGTGGCTAGAAGCAGGGGTTGTGTACCCTATCTCGGATAGTTCATGGACTTCACCGGTACAATGTGTGCCGAAGAAGGGTGGTATGACTGTGGTCACAAATGAACAAAATGAATTGATCCCCGCTAGGACTGTCACCGGATGAAGGGTATGCATGGACTACCAGAAGCTGAATAAAGTGACCAGCAAAGATCATTTTCCATTGCCCTTTCTTGTAAATGTTGGACAGACTTGCCGGGCGTGCCTACTACTGTTTTTTGGATGGGTACTCAGGTAACAACCAGAGTTTGATTGCAGCGGAGGACCAAGAGAAAACCACCTTCACATGCCTGTATGGGACCTTTGCATTCTCACGGATGCCATTTGGTTTGTGTAATGCACCGGCTACCTTCCAGCGGAGTATGATGGCTATCTTTATGGACATGGTGGAGGACTTCTTACAAGTGTTCATGGATGATTTTGGTGTTGTGGGTGACTCCTTTGAAGAATTCTTGGGAAATCTTGACAAAGTGTTAGCCCGATGTGAAGAGACAACTCTAGTACTTAATTGGGAAAAGTGTCACTTTATGGTCGAGGAGGGCATTGTCCTTGGCCATAAGATCTCAAAGAACGGTATTGAGGTGTACAAAGCGAATATTAAAGTGTTCAAAACTTCCTCCTCCTACTTCCGTCAAGGGGGTTAGGAGATTTCTTGGGCATGCGGGGTTCTACCGAAGGTTCATCAAGGACTTCTCAAAGATAGTGATCCCTTGTGCAAATTGTTGGAAAAGGATGTGAGGTTTGTGTTTAATGAAGAATGCATGAAAGCTTTTGGACTTCTCAAGTACAAACTGACAGCCACTCCCATTATTACCGCACCCAATTGGAGCTTACCTTTTGAGCTTATATGCGACGCAAGTGATGTTGCGGTAGGAGCGGTCTTGGGGAAAAGGGTGAACAAGATGTTTCACCTGGTGTATTATGCAAGCAAAACTATGAATGATGCCCAAGTTAATTACATGGTGACAGAAAAAGAGTTGCTAGCCATAGTGTTTGCCATGGAAAAGTTTAGGCCTTATCTCATGGGTGCCAAAGTGATTATTCATACTGATCACGCGGCACTCCGTTACTTGATAACAAAGAAGGATTCTAAGGCTCGGTTAATGAGATGGGTTCTGATGCTTCAAGAGTTTGACCTTGAAATTGTTGATCGAAAAGGGTGTGAAAACCAAGTGGCAAACCACTTGTCATGCTTGGAGTAGGAGGGGAGGCCCCGTGATGGCGTCGAAATTAATGATTCATTCCCGGACGAACAACTCCTCTCCGTATCTTTGAATAGTATGCCTCGGTTCGCCGATGTTGCTAACTTTCTTGTGACCGGCATTGTCCTGTGTGAGCTCTCTTCTAACCAAAGGAAAAAGCTTAGATGGGATAGCTTGGATTACTTCTGGGACGAGCCTTATCTGTTCAAGATTTGTAATGATGGTGTGATTTGGAGATGTGTTCCGGAAGAGGAGCAAATGAGTATTCTTGATGCTTGCCATTCCTCACCCTACGGTGGTCATCATGGTGGGGCGCGAACTGCTTCAAATTGCTCAGCTGTGGTTTTTATTGGTCTACATTGTATAAAGATGCTAGTGAGCTTGTGAAGAGATGTGATGAGTGTCAGAGAGCTGGTGGAATTGCCAAGAAGGATGAAATGCCTCTCACCACTATTCTTGAGGTTGACATATTTGACGTGTGGGGCATTGACTTCATGGGACCTTTTGTGAGTTCATGTGGTAACACGTACATTCTGGTTGCTGTTGATTATATTTCCAAGTGGATTGAAGCGGTGGCTTTGTCCGACAATGAGGCACGGAGTGTAGTGGCTTTCTTAAAGAAAAATATTTTTACAAGGTTTGGCACTCCTAGGGCGATCATCAGTGATGGGGGTTCTCATTTCTGCAACAGGGGATTTTACATTTTGCTTGCAAAGTATGGTATCAATCACAAGGTATCAACTCCTTATCATCCTCAAGCTAGTTGACAAGTTGAGGTCTCCAACAGGGAGATAAAGAGCATATTGTCAAAAACTAGATGATGCTTTGTGGGCTTACAAGACTGCTTACAAGACTCCAATTGGTATGTCTCCGTACCGGTTGGTATTTGGGAAAGCGTGCCATCTTCCGGTTGAGTTAGAACATAAGGCATGTGGGCGCTGAAGAAGTTAAATATTGAGTGGGATGTTGCAGCAAATCTCCGGGTAGAGCATCTTAATGAACTAGATGAGTTCCGGTTTTATGCCTATTCCAGCTCGTCCTTATATAAGGACAAGATGAAGTACTTACATGACAAGTATGCCCGGAGCAAAGAATTCAAGGAAGGTGATTTGGTTATTCTATTCAACTCTCGATTACGACTGTTTCCGAGAAAGCTCAAGTGAAAATGGAGTGGCCTTTTTGAAGTGGTGCATGTAACTCCGTTTGGTGCTCTTTATTTGAAAAACAAAAATGGTGAAGTCTTCTAAGTTAATGGGCACCGAGTGAAGCACTATCTTGGCAAGTTTGATGACAGCCACGTGGTGGCAATGATCCATCTCAAGTGATTGATGGTAACCTGCATCGTTCCGCGACATTAAATCAGGCGCTTCTTGGGAGGCAACCCATGTATTTTTCTTTCTTTTTGATTTTCTTCTTAGTGTAGGCTTTGTTTTGGACTAACTGGTTGTGAAGTTGTGTAGGAATTGTTGTGCAGTGCAGGACTCTTGCTGGAAAAAATTGCCTTAAGTGTGATAATTACGCTGACCGCGCTCAGAATTTCGCGGTCAGCGGTTGCCTTTTGCGGGGGCGTAAATGGTCCGCGGACGCGGACTTGAAAAAGTCTAGAATAGCAACTCTCTGAAGTTCTATTCGCGTTCGCGGTGGAAATTCCGCGGTCCTTGTCTCTCTTTCGCGGCCGCGCTCGTTTTTCCGCTCTCAGCGGTTCCTTCTTGGTAACAGCCTTTCAAAAAGGTTAAAGCGCAGACCGTGGTGTAATTCCGCGGCCGCACCAGGTAAGGTCTGTGGGGCCCTGTACTTTTTAGTATAAATAGAAGTTCATTAGCCCTTTTACCCTTTTCGAACCCTACGCTCCCACTGAACCTAAAAGCATTGTTCATCCTCATATTGTGGTCTTTCAATCTCAAGTACTCAAGAGTCAATCTTTTACTACACATCTCACAACTGGTATGCTCGAATATTTGTGTTAATTTTATTCCTTTCTTTTCTTTCATCTTTATTTTACTATTTCTTTATAGTTAGGGTTAGTTAGTTGATGCTAAAATTTCTTGAGGATACTTGTTGTGCATGCCTAGTAGGGGTTAGTGGTGTTCATGATACCTGTTAATGACTAAAAAAAGTGAAACACTTAATTCCGCGGCCGCGGACGTAATTTCGCGGTCAGCGTTCATACAATGTCTTGAGTTCAAAATGGTTTTTTTTTCGCGGTCAGCGGTGGAAATTCCGTGGTCAGTGGCCTATTTTACGTGGCCGCGTTCGTTTTTTTGCGGACAACGTTGCAACTTTCGCGGCCGCGCCTAAAATTCCGCCCTCGGTGGTAGTCCAACTTTAGAGACTGGGTAGTCTGAACCCTAATTTTTCGCGGCCGCACTTCTTTTTATGCGAACAACGGTGCTCTTACGCGGCCGCGCCCCTTTTTCTGTTGTCAGCGGACCTCTGCTTTTGGAACACTGTCAACTTTTCATCTGCCTTCCTTTAATGATTCTTTTAACAACAATACTAATGAGCTTTCACTGATTGTGTATGCAAACAATGGTCAAATCTAGAGGCGGGAGTGATAAACAAAAAGGCAGAGCAGAGTCCTCCCGATGAAGGGGACGAGGAAGGATCAAGTTACCCTTAGCAGTACAAAAATCAATTGGGAAGATGCGAAAGACCATCAAAGTCGCGGACAAAGCCATATCCCATTCTGAAGGAAGTGATGATGTCCCTTCCCGAGAAGTTTTGGAAGGAGACTCAGTGCCAACCCATGTTCCTACAGACTTTCTAGAGAAATTTCGACTGCGAGACGAGCCTACACCCTCTGCTTCTTCTGAGTCATCTGATGGATCAGAGGAGAGTAGTGAGGTTTCAGCATCAGCTTCTCCACCTTCCACACCTTTGGCCTCACCAATGAACCCTATTGATGTAGATGCTGAGATCCCGGATGACGGGAGAGGGGGTGACACCAAGGCAGGGGGGTTGGAAAGAACAAAGAACCCCGTGGTATGGCAAGAACGATTCGTTAGTGAGAAAGCCTATCAAAAATTCCGGGAATGGTGGCCGCAGAGGTCTCTCACCATCGAGAGGCAATTCATAGAAAGGGATCTTCTACCCCACAACCCCAACGTGAAGAGGCAATTTGATGAAAGAGTGGGGTGGAAATTCTTCACAAGCAAGCTGCCGGAGGCCAATGAATATTAGTCAAAGAGTTCTATGCCAACGTAGCCCACATAAAAAAGGGCACCTATGTGACCAAGGTGCGGAATCGGAAGATCAGATTTGATGGCAAGACGCTGAATGACTATGTCGGGTTCAATGATGAGGATGAGTCCCTGTATTTGGAGAAGGTGGCTATGGATGATTTAGCCCGCCCTTGGCTTGCATCGGTGATTGCTATTCCTGGGATTACTCCAGCTTGGCTGACACCTAGGGCCTCGATCTACAGGAACACTCTGAGCTTTGAAGCGAAGGGGTGGTCTACTTTTGTGTGCAGCCGGTTAGACCCTACTACACATGACAGTGATAAGCCGCTTTCCTGGGCTCTTATTATGGGGGCTATCATGGCGGGGTACCCGATCAATGTCGGGAATATTATGGCCAAGGTGATTAACAGAGCGGTTGGAAAAGATGAGAGCTCATATCCTTTCCCAAACTTCCTCACCATGTACCTAGAGGATCAGGAAGTATAATGAAGGGGTTTTGACACCAAAGTGAAACCAAAGAGGCCATTTTCATGTACAGCCTTCAGGGTTCGGACAACCCCAAGTCCAAGGGCAAAGCCACCACTTCCACTGGCCAGTATGAAGAGCCAGTGGTGGTGGCCACTGGTTCTGAGCCTTCCACTTCCATGCCACATCCTCTCCCGGGACCATCTACTTCTATGCCTTCTTCATCAGCATACCCTCTCACTGTACTGAGGGTTAATCAAACTCTTTCAAGCATCAATAACCGGATGCAGGCAGCTACATCTAAGTTGTCTGTCATATCCAGCACAGTGGCAGCTCAATCAGTTCCAGCACAGCCTCAAGTGCCCACTTCAGTGGAGGAATCTCTAAAGGAGCTTCTGAACAACCAAAAAAAGCTCCTGGATAACCATAAGCTTATCATGGATTCTTTGGAGGCACAAGGAAAAGCAATCAAGGACCCGGGAAAACAAACGAAGAAGATGAAGAAGACTCGAGCCTCAAAGGAGTCAGTAAAGTTGCTGAGCAAGGAGGTTGAGAAGATTTGATCAGCTGGAGACATTCCATTGGACTTACTCTTGGAGGAGCCAGTCCCAGCAGCTCAGGCAGCACAGGCACCAGAGCAGGAAGCTGATAGAGAGCCCATGAGGAGAGGGGTGATCCCCCAGACGAAGGATTTGGAGATTGAGCCGGAGGACCCCGAGGGAGGTGACTCAGGCCAGCCACAGGACCCAGCTAGTGACCCCATGCAGACAAAGGCATCATAGGGTTTTTTCTTTACTCTCTACCCTTCCCCTATTATATTTTTGCTTATAGCATTGAGGACAATGCTACTTTTTATTTGGGGGGGGGGGGGAGGGGTGGCCTATTTTGATGATGATTTGGATATTTTGGGTATTTGGTTTGTAACCTTGATACTATTTTCCGTTATTCTCGTACTTTTTACTTTTGGTATGTATATAAAGTTACTTTTCCATGTATATATTCATTCACTTTTTATGTATATTCGTCTCAATCCCTATTGTACATATTCAGTTTACTTTTCGTATTTTACTTTATAACTTCTTTTGCAATTTTCCTTAATAGCATAGCTTCTTATTTCATTCAGTAGTTTCTTTTTCAATTTGTAGATTCTTACTTTTACAAGTTTTCGTGATCAATAAGCCTTTGGTTTTCTTAATGCCACGGTTCTTTCCAAAGGTGGAATTTGTGTGAATCGGGTGGCTCTTCCCGATGATGGATGGCGTGACAACCTTCTTAAGGGTTTGAGTCCGTTTCTTTTTCTTTATGTTTTTGTATAAATAGTAGTAATGAATAAAAGTGAATCGGGCAAAGCTTCACTTGGGCTTAGCACATTTACCATTGACCTTATGGTAAGAAACAAATTGATTTGCAAGGAATGGTGCTAGTTGTGACCTTTAGACTCTTGTGTTGACTAAACAATCATCAAGTGGCTTCTTTGAGCCATTTGTGTTGCTCAATCTTAGCTAGGGTTGTTGTGGGCCGTCGACTCTGTCTCTTTAGCAATCCAATAGCTTGTGAGGTGAGGTATTGATTTGCAAGTCCAAGTCCCGTGCCAATAAGTCTAGAACTTGCCCGAATGTTTGTCTAGGCGAAATTCTAAGTGTAGCTCGACTTGAGAAATGATTATAGGCTCTCCTTGATCCAAATTGAAACTTGAAAGCATCCATATCCCACCAAATATGATATCCCTAGTCAACCCCATTGAGCCGAAGCCCTTATTCTTTCAATAACCATGATACAAGCCTTTATCCGTTCTAAAATGACCCTCTCTTGGCACCCGATCTTTCCTTAGCACAATTGGAAAAAGCATAAGTTTGGGGGGAGAGACGAGGAATGCAAAAGTGATAAAAGGTACAAAATAAAGAAAAAGGAAGGCAAAAGAAAAAGAAAGAAAAGCCAAAAAGTCAAAAAGAAAGTGAATAATATAAAAAAATGAAGGGATTCAATAAAAGCAATGATGAAAGGCTTGGAATGATTAGAAAGGAAAAAAAGGATTGACATGAATAAGAGAGAGTGACAGTGTGTCTCTCTAGTCCCCTAAGGAAGAAGAAAATGACTCAAAGAGTCGAGAAAGTGTGAGCCGAAATGAGAAAATGAAGTGCTTAAGGAAAAATGAAACCTTCATAGACCGATATATCCAACCTTGAACCACAAGCCTTCATTACATTCCCGCAAAAGCCCTATATGATTTCGAGTTGAGTGAGCTTACATTAGTGGTGATTCACATAAGGGGCAAGCTTATGGTACTTAGAGCCGGATTTGCGACCTTCCTTTGAGAGAGATGAGTGTTCTTTTCCACAATCCTCGTTCTGAGTGCTACAATCTAGAGTGAGATTTGCATATGGAGAGTAGAGGAGTAAGAGTTTGGGTTCCACAATGACCTTGCAGTAGAAAGAGTTTCCTTGATGAGTTAAGTCAACTCTTGATGCTTTTGTGTCGCGCTAAGGCTATCGTACTAAAAAGGTTGTGTATTGTTAATAATGCATTTGAGTTGAGGGTAATTGTTAGTCCCAATTGATGGTTGACGAAGTCACCTTAGGACAGCTGGAATTTTCCTTTCTTTTATCTTGAGGAGGTGGGAATTACTTTGTTTGCTTGAGGACAAGCAAAAGCTTAAGTTTGGGGGAGTTGATAACTATGGATTTTAGCCTATCTTATGCTCTCTTTTGCTTAGGTTTTGGATAAAAAATGTGTAAAAGTATTCCCAAAACTGACTTATTGTGCTTGTCTGCAGGGTATGGTCAAAATGAGGCAAGAAAGCCATAATCAACTCATGGAGGAGTAAAATTGCACAAGTTCAAAGCTGAGATAAAAGCGCTGACCGCGAATGGAAAGGGCGGCCGCGGAAGACTACTGCTGAAGCGGCCACAATTATGCGGTCCGTGGAATTGAGGTTTAGAGAAGGTGTTTTGGGTGCAACAGAGAGAGCTGACCGCGATGAAAATGTGCGGCCGCGGAATAATTAACGCGGCCGCGGTGGTAATTCCGCTGAGAGCGGTAATCAAGGTTCAGAAACCCAGCAAAGTGAGCCTAAATGAGGAGCGCGGTCCGCGTCCAAATTGCGCGGCCGCGGTTGAGGCTAACGCTGAGGCGGTAACTTTTACGCTGTCCGCGAAATCAAGTCCAAACCAAGCACAAAAGTGAAGAAACGCGATCCGCGCTTGTTTTGCGCGTCCGCGGAAGTCCTTACGCTGAGGCGCTCATTATTTCGCTGATAGCGGAACCTCCGTAGGGGTATTTTTGTCCAGTAATTTCAGCTATGTATAAATAGTTCTTTTTCACATTTTTAGGTCATCTTTTGTCTAAGGAGCTTGTGAACAGCCGTATTTTACTACTTACAGTAATTTTAGAGCAGCTTTAGCTATTAATCTTAGGTTTTATTTTTGTAATCAACTTTTATGGCTTATATTTCATCTCCATCTTTGATTTCTACCTTGATTATGAGTAGCTAAACCCATTAGCTAGGGTTGTGACCCAACCCTAGTATGGGTATTGAATGGGTCTTCAATTTTATGGCTTAATTGTTTATGCGTTAATGATATTTAGCTTGATTCATGCTTTAATTGTAGAATTAGTGGTTGCAAACACTGATTCGTGCCTTTATGACTTAGACTCTTCTTGAGAAAGAGGGTCTGAGTCTAGGAAATTTAGGCTAACAAGGAATTTGGGTACATTTAAGAGATTGATAGCCCCAATTAAAGGGTTAAACCTAGAGATAGTAATACCCGACTTGAGCCAATTTTTCTTGCATTGTTTGAACACCCAATTGGGCTTGAGAAAGCCAATTAGGGCAAAATCACTCAAACTACCTAGAGATATGGAGTGAGTAATTATATGCAAATGTTATAACATGATCCCAAATATGACAAGCTTGTCCTAACTTCTAAACCCCATTAGATACTCGCCTAGGTGTAAGTCATTTCCCTAGTGTTTTTTATCAATTGAGAAAAATCCTACAAAAACATTGTACTTCGATTAATTTTAGCAATCAGCACTAAAAGTAGGATAGAAACAAATCCAAACATGGTTAGAAGTGCAATTAAGAGCAAGACGTATGGCTAGATTGGATAGAAACCCAACTCCCAACCAATATTAGCTCCTTGTCGATATCGATCCCGACCTTCCGGGTAAAAGCTGCATCGACCACTTTTTGCCATTTTATAGTGGTATAGGGTTGGAACTGATCACTAACCGCTCTAAAGAATAGTTAACTACCATTGGAAGGAAATGTGCCGACTTGGTCAACCTTTCCATAATGAACCATACCGCGTCAAACTTCTTCTGAGTCTGTGGGAGTCCAACAACAAAATCCATAGTAATACGCTCCCACTTCCACTCAGGAATCTCTAACATATGAAGCAAACCACTAGGCCTCTAATGCTCGTACTTTACTTGTTGACATTTTAGACATCGAGATACATATGCAACTATATCCTTCTTTATCCTCCTCCACCAATAATGTTGCCGCAAGTTTTGATATATCTTAGCGGCACCCGAATGAATAGAATCCCGAGAACTATGGGCCTCCTTAAGAATCAACTCATGAAACCCATCCACATTAGGCACACAAGTACGACCCTGCATCCGTAAAACCTCATCATCACCAACAGTAACCTGCTTGGCACCACCGCGCCGCACCGTGTCCCTAAGGATAAGCAAATGGGGATCATCATACTGATGCTCTCTAATGCGCTCATACAAGGAAGACCGAGCAACTGTACAAGCTAGAATACGACTGGGCTCTAAAACATCTAAACTCACAAATTGATTGGCCAAATCCTGAACATTTGCTACAAGCGGCCTCTCACCGACTAGGATATACGCAAGGCTACCCATACTTACCGCCTTTCTACTCAAGGCATCGGCCACCACATTGGCCTTCCCGTGATAATACAAAATGGTGATATCATAGTCTTTTAACAGCTCCAACCACCTCATCTGCCTCAAGTTGAGATCCTTTTGCTTGAACAAATACTATAAACTCCGATGATCCGTGAATACCTCACACGACACACCGTAAAGATAGTGCCTCCAAATATTCAAATCGTATGAACAATGGCTGCCAACTCCAAATCATGAACAGGGTAATTCTTCTCATGAACCTACAACTGCCACGACGCGTATGCAATCACCCTGCCATCCTGCATCAATACTGCACCGAGCCCATGCATGATACATCACAATATACTGTGTAAGATCCTGAACCTATGGGCAACACCAACACTGGCGCCGTAGTCAAAGTAGTCTTGAGCTTCTGAAAGCTCAACTCACACTCATTCGACTATCTGAACGGCACCCTTCTAGGTCAGTTTAGTCAATGGGGCTACTATGGATTAAAACCCCTCCATAAACCGACGATAATAACCCGCCAAACCCAGGAAACTACGGATCTTGTAGCTGAAATAGGTCTAGGCTAGTTCTGGACTGCCTCAATCTTCTTAGGATCCACCTTTATACTCTCTACTGATACAACATGCCCAAAAAAGGAAACTAGGTCTAACCAAAACTCACACTTTGAAAACTTGGCATATAACTGGCTATCTCTCAGAGTTTGAAATACAACCTGAAGATGTTGCTCATGCTCCTCTTGACTATAGGAGTAGATCAAGATATCATCAATGAATACAATCACAAAAGAATCCAAATAGGTCTTAAACACTCGGTTCATCAAATCCATGAATGTTGTTGGGGCATTTGTCAACCCAAATGATATTACTAGGAACTCATAATGCCCATACCGAGTACGAAAAACCGTCTTAGGGACATCGGATGCCCTAATCTTCAACTGATGGTAGCTAGACCTCAAATCAATCTTTGAAAACACCTTGGCACCCCGAAGCTAATCAAATAAATCATCAATATTCGGCAACTAATACTTGTTCTTGATAGTGACTTTGTTCAACTGTCGATAGTCTATACAGATCCTCATCGACCCATATTTCTTCTTCACGAGCAACACGGGCGCACAGGGCGAGACACTAGGTCTAATAAAGCCCTTATCTAGCAAATCTTGCAACTGCTCCTTCAATTCCTTCAACTCCGATTGGTTCATACGACATTGTGGAATAGAAATGGGCTGAGTGCCCGGAGCCAAATCAATACAGAAGTCAATATCTTTTTCGGATGGTATCCCCGACAGATCTGCAGGAAACACCTCTAGAAACTCACCCACAACTAGTACTGAATCCATAAAAGGAACTCCGCACTAAAATCACGGACATAGGCCAAATAAGCTAGACATCCCTTCTCGACCATACGTCGAGCCTTCAGATAAGAAATAATCTTGTTGGTAGAATGTCCAGGAGTCCCTCCACTCTAATCGAGGCAAACCTGGCATGGCTAAGGTCACCGTCTTGGTATGACAATCCAATATGGCATGATAAGGTGATAGCCAATCGATACCCAATATAACATCAAAATTTAACATATCAAGAAGTAGAAGATCCACGCTAGTCTCAAGACTCCCAACAGTAATCACACACGAGTGATAGACACGATCTACTATAATAGAATCTCCCACAGGCGTGGACACATACGTAGGAGCACTCAAAGAATCACGATCCACAACCAGATATGAAGCAAAATAGGATGACATGTAGGAATAAATAGAGCCCGGATCAAATAGAACTGAAGCATCTCTATGGCAAATTAGAATACCTGGATAACAACATCAGATGACTCAGCCTCAAGCCTAGCTGGGAAAGCATAACAGCAGGGTTGGGCCCTACCACTTTGAACTACGTCTCTGGGACGGCCTCTAGATGGCCGGCCTCCACCTCTAACGGCCTGACCTCCACCTCTGGCTGGCTGACCCCTGCCTCTAGCTGGCTAAGCGGACGGTGGAGCAACTGGTGCCGGCACCATGGCACGAGAACTTTGTTGTGGCATGCCCCCTGATAATCTCGGACAGAACCTCCTGATGTGACTAATACCACTACACTCAAAACACCCATCTTGTTGTTATGGCTGTTGAAGTTGAAGCTGAAGCTAAAGTTGACCCGAACGGGATAGATAACCTCGGTGATAGCTCTGAATTGGAAGCGCACTGATAGGAGCTGATGGTGTACTGTAGGCTGGTTGCCCAAAATGAGGTACATAAGGACCACGACTCCCTAAAGTACTTTGAGATGCTTGAAGCGCTGACTGAAATGGCCTGGGAGGATGGCCCCTACCAAAAGTACCTCTGCCTCTAGATGAGCCACAACTGAAGCTACCGGAATGACGAGGCCTCTTATCAAACATCGGCCCCCTTTCCTGAGCACGTACCATCTCAATCCGTCTGCAATATCTACGGCCATCTGGAAAGAAATATCACTTCCGGTCTCCTTGGCCATCTGAAGCCTGATAGTGTAAGTGAGCCCATCAATGAATCTCCTCACTCTCTCCCTCTCAGTAGGAAGCAAGATAATGGCATGGCGAGCTAGGTCCACTAATCGAGTCTCGTACTGGGTGACAATGATACTACCCTGCTGAAGACGCTCAAACTGCCTGTGGTACTCCTATCTCAGAGTGGCATTAATGAACTTCTCTAAAAATAGCTGTGAGAACTGATCCCAGGTAAGTGCAGGCAAACCAGCTGGTCTAGTCAACATATAATCTCTCCACCATCTCTTGGCGGAACCAGCCATCTGAAACACTGCAAAATCGACCCCATTGGTCTCAACTATTCCCATGTTCCGAAACACCTCATGGCAGCGGTCTAGATAATCCCGTAGGTCCTCAGAAGGTGCGTCACTGATATTAGGGGTGGCAAGTGGGCCAGGCTCTAAACGAGCCTAGTGGGCCGACCTTGTGAGCCGCGATGCCGGGCCGATCCCGGTCCTTAAATAAACGAGCTCAATCGTCTCGGGCTAAACAATTTTTTGTAGGAACCGTCCCGGGCCCATGAACTCGTGGTCCCGAGCTAAACTGGCCTGGCCAGCAGCCCCAACGGGCTAAATGGGCCCAACGGCTAAGCAATGATTTTCTAAAAAAAATTAATAGAAATTAGAGACAAAAAGATGTTCAAAAAATATCTAAGGAAATGCCTTGTAAATTTATTATAGAACTGTGACCTAATTTTTTGATTCAAATTTAAAGACAAAAATATTATAAAAAGATATTCAAAGAAATGCCTTCTAATTTTATTATAGCAATAAAAAATTTGGCAATATCTTTCTTAGTCTTGCTCCCTCCCTATGTAATGAGCACAACAAGGTGCTAATACCATCATTGAGAAGATAAAGGAACTAATCAAAGATGTAATACAAGTTACCTAATACATACTAATTTTTGTTCATATAAGTTACATGTTATCTCTTACAAACTGTATAAATCCTTCAAGGTTCGGAGGAAGTTCCGTTGGTGGTGGCGGAAAAGTAGCTTTGTCATCGCCGCTTTCATTGTCGGGCGAAGCAGCATCCTCAGCAAGTTCAGCTAGCATTTCTTCGTAAGCTTCGTCTTCCTCTGGTTGTGATTCAGCAAGTTCAAAATTTCTTCTTTCCGAACGGATCCAATCTCTGAAAAGTACTGATTTTTCCAAGCTCTCCCTTATAGACGATCTATAATCATCGATTTGAAGTCTTGCTTGACTGAAAGCGCTCTCTGATGCCTCTGTTGAAGCTTGAATAGTTAAAATGTCTCGGGCCATCCTTGAAAAAACTAGAAAGTGTTTTTCTTTGTCCTTCCGCCATTGCAAAATATTAAAGGCAACGTCGGGTTTCACTTCCTCAAATTGCTGCAACAAATAAACTTCAAGCTCATTTAGTTGTGAAAAATCATTACTACTAGAACCAGAAGAATCGCTAAACCTCGCCCAAGTACTTAGTCCTCTTACTCCCGCAGTTCTTTTAAGTGTTAAACCATTATAAATAGTTTCATACCAAAATTGAAGACCTCCTACTTTCATACATGTATTTAACAAAGGGACAAAACCATAAATAGGGGGAATAGGGAAAAAATAATTTTTAAACTTTTTTTTTTCATAAAATCAATAGCAAGTTGATAAATTTTCCCACCCTATGAAAAATGAGCAAACCAATTTGCAAGTTCTACAATATAAACTAAACAGTTACAAATAGTAGGATAATATTGCCCAAAAAATTCATTTGTAGCAATATAAAAATTTTCTAAAAAAATCAACAAGCATTTTAACATTAGCACAAGCCTCATTCGTAAGGTAATCGTCATCATCACTTACATGTGCATTAAACATTGAGTTTATGGGTTTCTATATTCATATGTAACAACCAAAATTTCATACATGTAATTCCATCTAGTTGGACAAGGTTTAGAAACCTTTCTTTCTCATAGGCCATATTCATCACATCTTTTAAAATATTCTCTAAGTCTACTTCTACGGTTTGAATGAAAAACTAGTTAAGAGCTATTTTAACCTTTTCAATTTGAATATTTAAAATTCTCATACCATCACCCACAATTAAATGGTAAATATGACAAATACATCTAACATGAAAAATATTACTAAATGCAGGATTTAGCGTAGTGGTAAGCAAGTCTATAGCATTTGTGTTATTAGTAGCATTATCCATTAAAACCGACATTTTTCATCACCAATACAAAAATATCTGTAAATATCAGTAACTGTGCTAGCAATAAACTGCCATGTGTGAAGTAAAGTAATTATTTATAAGCAATTATGCGCTTTTGCATTATTCAATCCTCATCAATCCAATGACATGTAACAATAAGGTAACCACAGTAGTTGTTACTTCTACCAATATTAGTTGTAATAGCAACACGATAATTTATATGAGTAAATAAATAACGCAAATATTGTTCATATTCATGCTTATATTTATAAATATCGCTCTTTACGGTTGTGCGAGGAAAACCTTTATACGTAGGATTAAAAAAAATTCTAATATAATGCACAAATGCAGGGTCAGAAGGAAAACTATAAGGTAAGCACATAACAGTTACCATTTTTACCAATACTTACCGATCTTTTTTTGGATCATAATATAAAATACCACCGGTAACAGTGTTAATTCCCGGGTGAAATTGATTTGAACCGGTACTAGGGTTAGCCTGACTAGGACTAGATACACTTTTTCCCTCAGCCAAAGCTTTCAAACGTTGATACCTGACGTTATCTTTAGGGTATTTTTTTATGTATCTAGCCAAAGATCACGTCCCACCCTGCGATCCAAAATATTTAAAAGCTAACTCCATACCACAAGTTTTATACTTAGCCTTATTTTTTGGAACTAGTTGAGTAAAAAATGGCCAAACATGAGATGTTTCCTGCCGTTTGGTAGGTTGTCTAGAAAAAGTAGGGGCAGTAACAGGAGTATCAGATGGGCCATCATTTGGATTAGCAGCATTATCACTAATTGGGTCAACATCAGGAGCAGGACTAGTGGGTGTATTGTCGTCCGGTTGAGTTTCATCAAGATCAATTTCCTCATTATCATTTTCATCAGTAGTATTTTAATTATTAGAATAGAGAGCATTCATTAATTCATAGTCTAAATGTTCAGCGGGTGCAATATAATGGTAAAATTCAGTCTCGGTATATTGTTATAAACTATTATCAGTATCAAGAATAGAAGGTGTAGGACGGGTATGAGGTTTGGTTCGGGGAGCCGAGGGCAGGGGAGGAGGAACAACAGTGCCACTAGATTCGCCAGTCTTGGATTTTCTCTTATTCTTATTTTTACCAAAAAAATTTCTTAAGAAAGACATCTTAATTAATCAAGTAATAAAAAATAAATAAAACAAATAAAACTATAATATTAAGACATAAGATTTGGAACGAGTTTATCGAATTGACGAACAACGTTGTTGAAAACTGATTATCGTTAAAGACTTGAAGACTTCAATTCACTAACTTCATAATTTTTTCACAAATTGTAACAAACTTAATATTTTTTGATTATTTTTTGGAATAAAGTAAGCAATAGTAGCAAGTATAGAAGAAAATTAGAGAGAGATTGTGATTGATATTGATTTTGTAAGAAAATGAAAGAATGAGGGGGTATTTATAGTTGAAAATAGGAAAAAAGTGTAATTATAAAAAGTTTGGGGTTAAAACTAATATGGGGGGTTGAAAATATCCTTGGGCCCGTTTGTCCCACCAAGGGACCGGTCTCTTGGCAGGCCAGGTCCTAACGGTTCCTAGCTAAGAACCGACCCACGAGACCGACACAAACCCACCTCTACCGGTCCTAACGGTCCCAGCCCACTTAGCCCACGGGCCCGGGCCGGTCCACTTGCCACCCTTAACTGAAATGAACATGAAAGAGCTTGATAAACTTGTTCAACCTCAACAAAGCCTCAAAAGACATAGCGGGCCTATCACCGGCCTGTACCGCAATAACAGACTAAACCACCCCAACTGGCAGGGCTGCTAGAGTCTGATACTGGGGAGCCGCCTGCTTCGGAGTGTGAGTAGTGGGAGTTTGTGCTCCTCCCCCAGCCCGAGAGATGGTTGGTGCCACCGGGAATGTACCGATCTGGGCCACACTCTCCATAAGGTCCACCAAATGGACTAGAGTGTCTTGAAGCATTGGAGTGGCTATGAACCCCTCTGGAACCTGAGCTGGTCCGACGGTTAAAGTTTGAGATGGAACCTCCTCCTCAAAATCTACCTAAGGCTCCACTACGAGTGTTGTTGCTCGAGCTCTAGGCTAAGCTCTGCCTCTGCCTCTGGAGTGACCTCGGCCTCAACCTGTGCCCCTAGTCGTAGCTGCCATTGGAGGCTCCGGCTCCTGTCCGGCTGTAGATGTAGTGTGTGTTCTCGCTATCTGCAAGAGAACAAGAATATAATGGTTCAATCATCAATGATAGAATAAAATCGCACGATAGAGAATGAAAGAAGTAAAAGTTTTCCTAAACTCTATAGCCTCTGGAAGATAAGTACAGACGTCTCTGTACCGATCCTCCAGACTCTACTAAGCTTGCTCATGACTTGTGGACCTATGCAACCTAGTGCTCTGATACCAACTTGTCACGACCCGAAATTCCCACACTCGAGACAGTGATGGTGCCTAATATTTCACTTGATAGGCAAGCCAATGCTAGAATAGTTTTTAGCCGTTTTTAACAAATCAAATTGACTGATACCAATTAAACTGAATGACTAAAATAGAACTGAAATAAAGTGAGAAAAACGAATTAAGCACAATATCTAGATATAAGCCCAGAAATGGTGTCACAAGTGAGCGACTAGAATAATACAGATAATGGTCTGAATGAAAGTAAAACTATTTGAAATGAAATAAATATCTAGGATAAGGTAGAAGGGGACTCCAGGGCTACGAACATCGTGCACCTGTACCTTAAGTCTCTAAACCGGCAATCAATTCTAGAAATCTACTGACCGCCGCTAGGACCGACTCCAAAATCTGCACAAGAAGTGCAGAGTATAGTAAGAGTACAACCGACCTCATGTACTCTGTCAGTGACGATCCTAACCTCGACGAAGTAGTGAGGAGGCTAAGGTGGGTCACTTACAGTAACCTATACGTAGTATAATAATAATAACAAGAAAGAAACGCAGGAAAAGTAAGGCAATTAACTTATGAAAATAAACTCAATCCTCGAAATCAAGAAAGGCAGCAACACCAGTACTCAGAATCTCGTATGAACGCACCGAAAGCTAACACAATACAACAAGAAATATACAACACACAATTCGTTGCGGCGCACAACTCGATCCCATCGTATAAGCACAATCCTCCCTTATTTCGCGATATCAATAATAAGAATAAAATATAAAATCCGTTGCGTCGTGCAATCCGATCCCACCATATCAATATGAATCCTCCCTTATTTCACCATATCAATAACAAGAATAAAATCCATTGCAGCGTGCAACCCGATCCCACCATATCAATATCATTCCTCCCTTATTTCACCCATTGCGGCGTGTAACCCGATCCATAAACAAAGTCAATAAATATGGTCAAATTCAACAACTCAATTGACAAGAATTTCTACGACTAAAGGATATGAAAGCAAAGCAATAAAGAAATCCGTATCAAGTCAAGGAATGCTACAATTAATCCAAAATAACAAGACAAGTCAAACGTATGACAATTAAAGTGTACAAGTAAGACAATTAAGGCAAATAGCAATTTATCATGGAAGCATGGGAGAAACGAACATTTTAATATGAGAGAAATAAGTGACGAGTAGCTAGTTAAGGCATAGGAAGCAATTAAATCATGTAATAGTTAAGGCATGGAATGAAATAATTAATAAAATACGGGAAAGCATGGAAACAAGTATTTTGATGGAGTATATACACTCGTCACCTTGCATATACGCCGCTACACATGTAATTCACATACCACATAGCTCGAGGGTTCCTAATTCCCTCAAATCAAGGTTAGACCCAATACTTAACTCGCTCCACAAGGAAATCAAAGCTCAACCGGGAACATTCCTCTAAAATCCACCTCCAAACCAATCGAATCTAAACAAAATCGACTCAATAGCATCAAACAATGCTAGGGAAATAAATAACAATACATAAACTTAAGATCGTTACACTTTTTCCAAAAAGTCAACAAAATTCAAACCCATGCCTGCTTGGTCAAAACCCGAGATTTGGACCAAAATCTATTTACCCATTCACCCATGAGCTCGGGTATGTAATTAGTTTCAAAATTCTACCTCAATTTGAGGTCTAAATCTCAATTTTACAAAAATCCCCAATTCTTCCCAAATCCCTAATTTTCTATCATGAAAGAACATAGATCAAGGTTAAAAATAAATGGGTGTTGATGGAAACGGAAGAAAACAAGTTAAAGTACACAAACCTATGAAAGGGTGATGAAATTTCTTTTCAAAATCGCCTCTAGGCCGATATCTAATGAAAAGATGGTGAAAAATGGGTGAAATACCGTCTTTCGGATATTTTAAATCACTGGCGTCAGGCCTTCATCATGTTCGCAAAGGACCTGACACGATCGCGTAGCACTGTGGCCCATATGGACTTCGCATTCGCGAAATGTTCCTCGCGTTAGCGATGGCTCTTCCCCCTGGCCATCGCGTTAGCGACCTAATGATCATGTTCGCGAAGAACACAAACCCAGCTTCCCCCAGAATCCCACAATTCTTCGCGTTCGCGGAGGAACAGTTGCATTTGGGAAGGGCAAGCCCCCCTCCACTTTGCATTCGTGACTAGAACCTCACGTTCTTGAAGAGAAACTCCTCCCTAGTCCCAAACTACTCTTCGCGATCGCGGGAGTATCTTCGTGATCGCGGAGAAGAATTCACCAGACACCAACAGAAGTCAAAACCAACAATCATTCCAAGTTTAAAATGGTCTGTAGCTTATCCGAAACTCACCTGAGTCCCTCGGGCTCTAAACCAAATATGCACACAAGTGTAATAACATCATACGAACTCGCTCGCATAGTCAAAACATAAAAAAAATAACACCAAGAACCACGAATCGAATACCAAAACAATTGAAATTTTTAAAGAAACTTAAGAACATGAAATTTTACAACCGGACGTCCAAATCACGTCAAATAACTCTGTTTTCCATCAAATTTTTCAAACAAGTTATAAATACTGAAATGAACCTATATCCTGGAATCAGAATCCGAACCCGATAGCAATAAAGTCAACTTAAGGTCAAACTTAAGAATTCTTTAAACCTTTAAATGGCTAGGTTTAAACAAATTAGGTTAAATCAAGCTAGGGACTTCCAAAGTAGATTCCGGGCATACGCCCAAGTCCCAAATCACGATACGGACCCATAGGGAGCGTCAAAACACTGATCTGGGTCTATTTACACAAAACATTGATCGTAGTCAATTCAAATGAGTTTTTAGGCACGATTTCATATTTTTATCAATTTCTCACATAACAATTTCCCCAAAAAGGACACGAACTTCGCACGCAAATCGAGGAAGGCTAAACAAAGCTATTCGAGGTTTCAAAACACAAAATGTAGGGTAAAACTCTAAATGACCTATCGGGTCATCACAAAAGGATCATTCGTTTCTTGTCTATAATGAATAAACCCGTTAGAAGATGAAAAATTAATGCAAACCCTCTACAACAACTATTTTTTCTGTATTTTTACTATCTTTTCTTGGGTCATAACGGAGAAAACTGTAAGACCCCGTAAAATTTTACCTACAATCCTGCATTTCGTGGTGCCGAGGTAGACTTAAGTGATAAAGATTGTAGAGATATCGAGCTGCGGTACGGACCTTTTGGGTTGAACAGTGCGCTGAGGAGTTAAAAGAAATTGTTGGCAGAAAAAGACAATTATGCGGCCCACTATGCGGTCGTAGAATCACTCTGCGGGCCGTAGAATGGTTGCAGAGTGAATCAGAAACTTGAGCAAAATTGTAGGAGCAATTTGCGGTCCATTATGCGGTCGCACATCGATCATAGATTCAGCATGGAAATTTTTCGGAGGGAGGTTCTACGGCACATTATGCGATTGCATAACAGGTCTATGGACCGCATAATGGCCTCAGAGTGGGGCAGACTTGCCCAGTTCTGGAGAGCCATTTCGCGGCCCACTTCGCATACTGCAAAAGCATTATGCGATCGCATATGTGTCGGGGCTCCTATTTTTCTAAATTTTGAACCCGGCCCCATACAAATAAAACACCCTTGGGGATTATTTTAGAAGGATAAACTATATGTTTCTAGAGAGAGAGTGGCATAGAGTGAGAAAGGGAGTTCCTAAGCTTCATCCACCAATTCCTACTTAAATCTTGGAAGATTAACAAGGAAAGGGCACTAGGCCTTCATCCTAGAGGGTAAGATTCTACACCCTAACTCTTAACTTCGAAATTTAACTAAAAATGTGTAACAAGCAAGACAATTCTCGGGTGTGAGAGTTGTTTATTTTGCTTGCATGTGTCATCAAAGGGTGTAGGAAGATTGTGAGCTAAGAATGGTAAAGAATGGGTTGTGGGATGATGGAATCCTCCATAAAGGTACCTTGAAACCTTAATGCACACCTAGCGTTTGATTAAATGCTCAAATGAGCTACAACCATGATAATATTCCTAATTTTGGTTCATTTTGTTATATTTCTAAAATATATTGAAGTTGCTAAGAATTCCGGAATATTTTAGAGTTTAAGGAAGTTCAATTAAGGTATGTTGGCTAAACTCCTTTCTTAGAATTGAATTCCACGGTGTTCATGTAAGTTATGTAAGGCCCGAGTTGATTATTATGAAATTGGTTATTCCGAGTAAACTTGTGTTGAAAGATATATGTCCAATATGTGTTCCAAATGATTTTATCATGCTGTGTTATCATTTGAGGATATGTTCAAAGTATGGGTTGTGTGTTATAAATGTTACGACTTCAAGTCAAGTTTGAATGAAGGTTATCATGCCAAATTATGTGAAAAATCTCTATATATCTAAGACTCTTAATTGATCACATTTGTACTTAAAGTCTTAAATTGAAAAGTCTTGTTGTTGATAGATGTGATGATGTGTGAAAGTGAAAAGGGGAGCATGAAATATGAAATACAGCCAAGTGCCAAGAATGATATTATAATTGTGGACACTAGTGCCAATGAATTGAAAAGATGAGAAAGAAGTATGAAGTGAGATGATTGATAGAAAATGGTAATGCCTCGGGTGAGACGGCCTAGCCGATCGGGCCGTGATCAGACGCCATGCCGCACACATGGTGGTAATTGTGCTGGAAATTATAATTGAAATCGTGATTGTGGTTGATGTCTCAAATGAGGCGACCTAGACGATCGGGTCGTGATCGGACTCCGTGTAAAAGTACGGTGGTATTGTGAATGATGGTATACTGGTGCTAAAGATCTCCCAACCTAAAAACATGGAAATCTACTTGAAAACTTATGTGGTTCTTAATTTGATGTTTTGGTATTGTTTGAGGCTTATATTGATTTCATGATTGTTCCCCTTGTATTATTATTCATTCTATTGAGATGGTGTTTAGTTATTCATACTAGTACTATTCGACATTACTAACATCCCTTTTGTCGGGGTGCTGCATCTTAAATGGATGCAGGTGGTTCCATAGCAGGCAACATTGATCAGTGATAGCAATATACCCTCCTCCCAGCAGACTTGGTGAGCCCCACTTCATTATATTATCACGTTTTGAGGTATAGCCGGAGCCTTGTTGCCGGCACTACTATTGTACTCTTTGTAATTATTAGAGGCTCCGTAGACATATCGTGGGTTGTATGTCGGTGTTGGGGAAAGTCAAACAATTCATGTACGTTTGAATCACTTTTTCCACTTTAAACTATGAGAATGTGCGTACTTTGAGACATTAAAAATGAAGTAACTAATGAAAATGATTTGGTATTGTATACATGACCTCCCTATTGTCTAACTAATGCGAATATGTCTTCTCTTTGTTCATGAGTGAGTTTGGGTAGAAAGTATTTAACAGGCTTGCTCGATCGGGTTCACTCGATTGAGCGTCGGTTGCGCTCCCCGAGTTTGGGGCGTGACAAATCCCCCCCCCCTCCCTCCCGTAAAAGGGTTAATTTGTGATAGTATAGTGTGAGAACTTTGCTTAGCCTGGGTTGGATTTATTTCAGAATGAAGACCCCCCTCTCTAGCAAGCCAAACAACTTTGTGATAAATTTTCATATGCTTCTTTAAACCTACTCTCCCGCCATGACAACCTTTACTTGGAAAACATAATCGTTGTTGACAAATATTACAAATAGCTTTTTCATTAGCCTTGTAAACCATTGCCAATAAATTGGTATTTTTTTCCTTCAATTGGTTGTCTATTGGAAGGAAACGGACCACCAGCCCCAAAATGGGATTGACTCTGACTTGGAGCTGCTAAGTTATCATTCTCTTCTCCTTCATCCTCACTCAAACTTTTATAATCACCATATTGTGCTTGTAGTGCTTTGGGATCTAGTGATTGATAATCAACACTAACATCATGATATAAAGGTGTTTCATTTATGTTAGTGAAGTTAGCAATACGATTAGGATTACTAGACAAGCATTATCCTTAGTTAATTTATTAAATACTTTTTTTAAATTAGTCTATGAGCTAATTTTAATAATAAATAATCAAGATAACAACAGTAGCAACATAGGTATATTAAAAATAAATATGAAATTGAATAAAAGTTGGAAATAATGTACCAAACGATGACATAAACGCTGATATATAATAGATGCGATGGAAGAAAATCGCTCCTACTAGTGTGTAGTGCCAAGGAAAGAAAATGTCGTACAATTGATGTTGATGCTTAAAAAATTATAGCAAAATAACAGAGTGCTAAAATGTTAATTACAATTTGAGAGGGGTGTGTGGGGGGGGGGGGAGAGTTTTGTGTGAAAAATGAATAAATAAAATGTCACGACCCAAATCTCCCTCCGTAACACGTCGTGACGGCACCTAGTCTTTACGACTAGGTAAGCCTAAAAAATTGCAAAAATAAAAAAACGGAAGTATAACACTTAACAACTAACTGCAATAGATAATTAATCAACTGATAACAATGTCGCTCGGCATGTACAATAACCAACACTCCCGAAACACAGTATTCCAAAAACCAGGAACATCATAAGTCACAAGCTACAGAAAGAAACTACTATCTCTATACACCAAAGTCTAAGAAAAGAAGTGCGGAAGGTAAATGACATAAGGGGGAATAGAGAGGGACTCCGAGGTCTACAGATGCGGCAGATATACCTTGAAGTCTCCAAACTGTCACTGATCACTGATGACGTGGCTGATAAGAAATACCTGGATCTGTATACAAAACAAGTGCAGAAGAGTAGCATAAGTACACCACAATGGTACCAGTAAGTGCCAAGCCTAACCTCGGTCGAGTGGTGACGCGTTCAGGTCAGGGCCCACTGAAATACAATAAATAAAGCAGAAGAATATAGCAATATAATAAGAGACTGAAATTTAACAAAGAGGAGAACACAACAAAATAACAGTACAACATATATGGATGAAATAGCAGGGGATCTCCCGAGATACCATCTCGTAGTCCCAAAGTAAAGATACAAGGAGAACTCCCGAGGTACCGCCTCGTAGTCTCAAAAGTAAATGTGCAGGGAGATCTCCCGAGGTACCGCCTCATAGTCTCAAAAGTAAAGGTGCAGGGGGGGTCTCCCGAGGTACCACCTCGTAGTCCCAAAAGTAAACACACAGCTCAAACCCCTAAATACAACAATTAACAACAATAATTCTACAGTTAAGACTGATACAGATATAGGAAAAATAGGAAATCAACTATGCATGCTGTACAGAGTTCAAATAAGCAGTTAAAGCACATAAACATGCGATATTAGACTAAACAGGATAACTAGACATGCTAGTATAACTTAATTAAGATGAAAACAGGTTGCTACTCAATAAAAACCGGATTTTTCAACAATTAGCCCGTGCACGCACTCGTCACCTCGTGTACACGCGCTCACATAACACAATAGTACGAAATCCTAAGGGGATTTCCCCCACGAAAGGTTAGGCAAGCCACTTACCTCGAACCAAGCTCAATCAATCGGTAACAATGCCTTTTCCACATTATCCGACTCCGAATGGCCCAAATCTAGCCAAAAGCAATTACATACCATAAATATAACTATAAGAAACTAATCTAATTAATAAAATCAAGGCTTAAGCAAGAAATTAGAAAATCGCCCCAAAAGTCGACCCGGGCCCACATCTCGGAATCAGGTAAAAGTTACAAAATATAAACACCCATTCACTCACGAGTTCACTTGTACCAAAATTATCCAAATACGATATCAAAATCCCAATCAAAACTCAAAAACTTAGTTGAAGAACTTCTCCCATTTCCCCCAAATTTTTCAACCCAACTCTGATATTAAAGGATGAAATTAATGATAGATTAGTGGGATATAACCAAAAACAAGTGTAGAATCATTACCCAATCGATATCTTTGAAACTCCCTCAAAATCTCATCCAAATCCGAGCTCTCTATCTCAAGTTTTGATAAAAATGGCTAAACCCTCGATTTTGAAATGTTGAATACTGCCCAGGCATTCCTTCTTCGCGAACGCGGATGTCACACCCCAAACTTGAAGAGGCGTGGCCCGCACTCGATGCCGTACTCGAACCGAGCGTACCACTCTGTAACTGTGAACTCTGGAGGGGTAACCCTCGACTTAGGCCGATGAGGCCATATTCTGAATCGTCTGAAGATAACGTCTCTCTCATCTGTAAGCATACCCAAAAGCTGATATATATATATATATATATATATATATATATATATATATATATGTATAGTATATAGTA